>NC_137497.1:38289505-38307005 GCF_041902795.1 Electrophorus electricus | reverse complement strand
TAAGCAAACGCAAAACAACAGCAAATTATCCAGTAACATCCCTGCACAAATACGACAGTAATAGTAATGAGGTATGTGTAAAGATATGTACACCAACACATATATTTATATATATTTTGAGAGAGGGCGAGAGACAGACAGACAGACAGACAGACAGACAAAGACCCACAACAAATGCAGTAGAGAAGGTTTCCAGAGAACCAGGACATTTCATACAGAGGTCCTTCATCAGCTGTGCAAACAAAGGGCTTCTGAAGTTCTAGGATTTACATGTTCAGAGAACAGGTGCACTGACCCATAAACAATCTACTGTTAAGCCAATAATAACTCCTTTGGTGCTGACTTATCATCCTACAAATAAAACAGTGGCTAATATTATATTTCAACACTTCAGAATCCTCCAGGACGATGCAGAGACTGCATTCCATTTTAAGGACCTTCCACTAATCTCCTACAGATGAGATAAAACATCAAAGACATGCTTGTCAAGAGTGAGATAAATGACCATTCAGATAATAACTGCTATTGCAGCCTGCAGCCACTCTAGAATTGCTACTTGTAAATGTATTAACACAGCCACTACAATTAGCACAAAGGATCAACTAGAGAAAGCAAGAGAAGGCTTGCTCATCAGTTTGTTGAACACCTACGGACCAACATAATTTTGTCGTTCGCAGTGGCAAGGCATTTTAAAGCTAATGATGTTGCATTACTGATATCCTTGCATTTACTCCTCTTAAAACTTCAGAAGCTTTTGCTGGAATAGCTGAGGAAGGACTTCTGTCCAAAATGTCCCATTTGCACGTGTGGGACCGTGTGATTGGTTCATTTTGTAATATGACTGCTTCGACTTATCATGCTACTTCCCTTTCCAAGTTTCTTGAAGGTAGGGAAAGGACTACAGTGCATTTCATGATGATGATATGACCTATATGTAATAAAACCACAGCTCAAATGGTAATCTTCTGTGTGAAAGCAAACCAACAATAATGAGCCCCTCCTCAAATGAGCCCATAATTGGTCCTGGGTACAGGCTCAGGTATTCAGAACAAGCGTGACAACGCACTGAAGGCTTGATTCCCTGATTAGCTAGTTAAAGAGGAACGGCCCCACAAAATTATGAGAAATTTTGTGTAACCTCCTTGCTCAGGTGACAATACACCAAATTATACTACTATACTTTTTTGCCGACTACAGTTCATAGATCAGGCTGAGAAAAGTGGGCATTACTGGTCTAGAATGTAATGAATCTTGCCTATGAACAAGAAAAAAATTACAACTTGAACATACCAGAGTATGCAGTGGCATCCATCTTGCCTACTCTGACCGGTGATCCAGAATTCTTTAACTCCGCCCCCACCTCATACCAGATTGGTTCCAGTTTCTTGCAGTATCCGCACCAGGGTGCATAGAACTACAACAAACCGCACAAGGCTCGTTAACAAACATGACGCAGCTACTCTGCAGCCCGAATTGTCAAACAATGGAAAACATGACTTCAGGACAAATATACACACACAGGACACTGTAATAGCAACATGGAATCTAACAAGTTAATCAATCAGTGCACAGGGCCTGACAAAAAAATGTGTGTATCACATGAAAATTAATTTGACGCATTATTTTGAAAACGTACCACCATGAGACTAACTTTATTATACTACACACTGGGTTATGTTACAATGACAAAATTGAAAATGAACTATAAGGGCCCAGTTTGGGCAACTGCAGGCTATTCACAGATTACTTTGACCAAGAGTATTAAAAATTGATATTTGTCTTCAAATTGCTACCAAAAAGGTCCAAACAGCCAACGAACTTGTCCTGCAACTTGTAGTCATTAACTGCCATAACAGCGAAGTGCCAAATCAACTCGACATCTGGATGGAGTTTCATGGCTACTGTAAACCTGTCACTTGGGAACAAACTGCAGAAGCACAGGAAGTTGCCAGCTGGATAGGTTCAGGCCAGGGCTTTAAACTCACTCACCCATTCTACCTCATTTGTCACTACACCGACAAGCGTCTCCCATATTATCCTGCGTGCATGATTTGTCTTTACGTGAAACCCCCCTTGCAGTTTCTAAATGTGCCAGCGAAACAATATAGTGACAGACATGATGCGAGTAGCAAAAGAAAACACTCACGTCCACCAACCAAACGTCGTCCATTCGGTTATTTTTGAACCTACATAACAAAAGGGGGATTGAGAAATAGCTGTAAGCACTAGGTACACATACCAATAAAAAACCATGCGCTCAAAAAACTGTAGAACGCTTACATGCAAAAAAATAAATAAATCCATAGTCATAGCTTTTTTTTCCCCCCCTCTGCTTTAATTGACCCATGTGTTACAATGTAATAGTGCACAAATGTCGAAAAATACATTTGGAAAACGTGGTATTGGCTAATTAGTCAAAACATCTAGCCAGCCAGCTATATAGCGACTAGCAAGCTAGATACCGAGCTAGTTAGCACATTATTCCTGGTTCTATTCAACATTCCTTAGCTAACCTAGCTAGCTAGCTAATCTCGAGGCAGAAGAACATATTAAGTGGGTCAAAAAGGCAAAACATGTACTGGTGGGTTATGTAGTTAGCACAACCAGCTACATACATTTATAAATATACGCCTCGAATCCAACTAGTTTAGATTTACAAACAGGCTGCTGACAGTAAATGAAAACACGAACAATGCCATATGTTTAAACAAACTATCTATCCCTAGCTACCCTAAAAACACACCTAACCTACTATTAAGTCATTATACAACGGTGTACAGAGCCTCGTAAATGAATGATGTGGAAACAGCTTTTTTACAATACAAAAATCACCCTCGGGGTTTTTCAGGGACCCGAAATGTAGCTAGCTTGGCTAACTAGCCAGAACAAGAAAAGCTATTTAACACCAGAAGTTAAAAAATTAACTACTTACTTGTCATCGAGATCCTCGACAAATGCGAAAACCACCGAACTCAAAAAAGTCGTTGCGATTACTGTAGAAAAACATTTCCAGTTTAAATAAGGTTAATGATTCGGAGAAACAAATCAGTGCATCCACAACTGACATCTAAGATAGCCTAGTTAGCTAGAGACAGCTGCCATAGTGCCTATCCCTACTGTAAATTATGCACAGCTCACTAGGAAGCTACACATAAGACTTTGAGCGAAGTTTCTGGTGCATCTAAAGGTATGTGCAAACATAACTGTACATGTCGATTTACAAAAAGTGTACTGCTATGCCATTGCTGAATGAATGAACAGTGTATATACCTCCACAAGTCAAATATGCCTTCACTTCTGCCATCTTTACGAATGAGAACGTCAAACAGGAAACACGGAAAAGTAACTGTCCTCGCGCGCCTGCGCAGTAGGGTCTCTGCGTTTTTCATTCCAGTAATAAATTCATCTAGGAAACGCTGATCGTTGATAGTCAAGTGCATTCTTAAAAACTAGTGTTACACGACGTCAAAATAATATCGCTTTTCAGAAATATGCAATTCAAAGGAGTAACTAACAGCTGATAAACACTGATCGAACACAAACTTTGTCCCAAATGACAAACACTTGTTTTACTTTCATGTTCAAATAGAAGAAGCCTGTTGTTAGAAGCTGCACGTTAATGATTTCATACTTCTACTTTATGCAGGGAACCACGCAGCATCATAATTTATACATCATCTTAAATTCATGAAGAACTTTAGAAAGTAGTTTGCTCTGCGATAGGCTATCGATATTTCTGACCATGCCTCACAACCACCTTAAAGCGGCTCTGCCGCGGATGTAGACAGTGTTGTCTATTATCATAAGAGATAACATGCTGTGGTTTGAAGGGGTACCGTAGTGACATGAAAACCAGCAGGCGTGGTGGATAACAGCCATGGCTGTTTCAAAATTTCTACCATTTCTTTTAATAGTCTACTGTTGATCTAGGCAAGAGGGTTTTTATTACCATGTAAGACTAACACAGTAATCTTAATTAATGAAATGTCTGATTGAATTCATTCATGTAACTTTCTTTTTTCAAACTCAAAGGCATGACCTGATGTTCCAGTGGAGTTGCAACCTAAACCAAACGTGGGTCCAGACCGGTCATGATCTGATGAACATTAAGGACAGGTTTGTTAAATTTCTAGAGATGGAGCTCTCCAGGATTAGGCTTGGGCACCATCTGAATACTCCAGCACACAGCTCCCGTAGACAAGCACAAGCGCACACACCCCTTCCTTGTACGTGTGCAGTGTTTCTCACTTTCACACACAAACAGCACAAGAACAAAATATTTTCTGTAGGTAAGCAGAATCAAGACAGCGACACACACAGACCAGTGAAGGGTAATATCGAATCCAGATCAAATATGTATAAAACATAAAATATGTAAGATTTGGTGCACACTTCTAATGGGGGAACAAAACGGCTTGCCCACCCACCCACACCCAAAAAATATTTCTTGCAGTGACGCAGATCCTGAAGAAAAGAAGAAAGCATTGTGGATTCCCTTTTATTCTTAAAATTTTATGTACAAGTGCGACAGATTTAATTTTTTTTAAATGTACATTCAATATAGAAAGTTTATATACGGCATATATAGACAGTTTCACAATTGCACTAGTCTTTCACATACATTTGTTATCAGTATCATTTCTCTTGTGTCCTCTTTCAGAAGCTCATTTTTCAGTTGGTGAAGATCATTACTTGACTAGGTATAAATAGTCTAGTGCTTTTTGCATTCTGGGGGGAGAAAAAATAAAAGGAAAGGAAAAAGGGCTTTTGGTGGAGACAGACAGAGAGACAGTGACGGTCACGTGGAAAAGGCAGATCTGGAGCAGGAGACATGGCACGAAGACAACAGGGACTGAAAAAGACATCGTCACAGTCATCACAGAGTGGAGGACACCCACCCACAGACACACCCACACACATCACAGGATTGAAGGTTTGACTTCTCAACTATATTTCGCCCTCCATACCACTGTAGGTGTAATGGTACGAAACAAGGACAGAGAAGGGCTGGGGCGCTGCAGCGTGATGGAGGAGTGGACTCGTAAACCCAAGATGGTCAGAGATTTGGTCGAGACGACGAAGCGTTTGTGTCCACAATAATGGAACTAGTAAAAGGTCTCTCTTGGGTATCCAAGCTGGTTGCCATGACAAAGAAATGGAGGCAGAAAGGAAAAGCTGGATCTCTGCTGCCACTAGTACCCCCTCCTCCCAATAATAAAAAAAATGTGTGTGTGTATTTTGTGTATTTTATATATATATATATATATATATATATATAAATATATATATAAAAAACACACACACACACACACACACACACACACACACAAAATCAAGAACATTTTTTTACAAAAGTAAACTTTTTGCTGTCCCTTGAAATAAAGCAACAACAACAAAAAAAAAACCAACTGAATTTAACACTGAAAGAACTGCTGATTTAAATGGGACAACAAAAAGGGAAGAAAACAAAATAAACGGCTGAAGACCAAGTGCTGTGAGAGAACACGGCAGACATTTGGCGAGTGTGGCAGCAGACATCTCGAGCAGTGCTCACAAGGGGCAGTGATGTCCACCCCTCCTATTCCTCCTCGTCCCCTTTTCCATCTTTCTTTTGCCCCCCTTCGTCTTCCTGGTGGAGATGAGAAGGCCGCTACTTGTGGGGAAGTGGTGTGCTCTCGCCGTCGGAGCTTGTCCGTCCTGCTCGGGGGTCCAGTCGTCTCTCAGCCCAGGTCTCCGTTGTCGTTGTCTACGGGCGGCGGGACACTGGGCATAACCGTAGTACTCGTGCCTGCGGTTAGATAGCCTGCTACTCCCGGACCTGAACATACACAAATTCACACAGGCATCCACCCAATAATGATTCCTGGAAAGTACTATAAACAAAGCAGACAAACACTTTGTTCTTCTAAATTTGTTGGAAGCCCGGTAAAAGTCTCCTAGTCTGCTAATAAAAATCTACAATGCTGAATTATTGCAGCTGTGCACCAAATTGACCATCATGCTCTGTGCTGTATATTAATTAGTAGACAAAGTATATTATAATAGGTTAGAATGATTATAATTGAAATATAAATTATAATAGACTGTTAATGGCATCTTTCAAAGTCAGTGTTTACCCACATAGCAGTATTTAAAAACACGAGTGGCTGCTTAAAGAGTTTAGAAATTTCATTAAGCCTTACCTTGGAAAGCAAAGAAAATGCGCATAAGAAAAAACAGGAATTAATAAAACCTACACAAGATTCTTATTATAATAGCAGTACATCTAGAACATGGCTGTTGAAGTTCATGGGTGCCAACGAGGAGAACATAGCATAGATTTCTTGCTAATGGAAAAGACTTGACAATGGGGAAGTATGTGCCAACGGCTACAGGAAGTGTCTAGCCAAGTGTAAGAAGCTAGATACTACGAGAGAGAGATGAGGTGGAAACTGAAAAAGGTGAACGGAAAACGGGCTTGAACAAGAGAAAAGGGGTGGAGAAATTAGAGGAGCCACGTCTACCTGCATCAAAGTAAAAGAGAAGAGGATAGGGAGGGTCCCCGCGTGGGCGCCCCCTAGAGTCCGCCCCGCAACGGACTGCTGGCAGCCAGGAGAGAAGGAGTAGACACACCTGAGGAAGGCAGAGAAGACAAGGAGGGAAAGGGCGCAAGAAAAAATAGAGGAGGAGGTAGACAGAAGGGGACGCAAGAGAACGCAAAGTAGTCTGCGTCAGGTTGAGGAAGCCAAGGAGTGTGCGCACTGGGGTAAAAGTGGGAAATGTGTGTGCATGGTGTGTGATGCAAGCACGTGGGGGGGGGGGGAATACAATTGCCATGATCACGACATCAAGGCTTCTCGTGCTGTACAGCAGAGAGAACAGGTTGGTTTGCTTTGGGCCAGCTAGCTCCAATACGTGGTCTGGATTCCTCCAACAAAGCCCACCACCATTGTTGTTTTTACAGAAATACCATCTTAGTTTTCTTCTCCAGCCTTATTCACATCTAAATCCATGCTCGAGCAGGCAGACACCAGAAACTATTTTGCTGCTGATAAGAATTACCCTGGGTCAATGCCAAAAAACATTTAGAACAAAAATCCATGTGGGTGTCTATTTATTTAATGTGGAATGGTTGTTTTGGTGTTTTAAAAATCATTCAAAAGTAAAAATGAAATTTAAACTCTGATGCTAATACACAATTCTAATTTTATCTGGGCTTTCATAGTCCCCAGAAGTGTATGACAGGTATGGAGACTGAGCAGGGGCCCCCCCACAGCTTAACATTGTCCCTGCTCTAACAATATTATGAACAGAGAAATCAAGGCAACTGGACTGGTGATTATCTGCTCTAGAGCTCAGAAACAAGACTCCCAAAAGAAAGACAAATAAGCCTTGTTTTGTCATTTAATAGAACCTTTACGGTAGCACACTGTGTATACGTGTGTGTGCACGCGCACGTGTGCATGCAAGTGATTCACACCTGTCAGGTAGCCTGCAGTCTGTGAATCTGAGATGAAAAGATCGTGTTTCTGATCTTTGAAGGCACTCCACACAGAGGAACGAGACAGTATTTCATTCACCTAAAATGACAAAGCACAGTCAGCTTGGTGCGCCTGAGCTGGTGTGCATGTATAATTCAGTTCAATTAGTATGAGGAAATGAAATTGCTTGTGCATGTGTTCTTCACCTGTTCTCCATACTGTAGGCTGCGAGTCATGGATTTGAGAGCTTTGACGATTTGAGCTTTGGTTGCTGAGGGGTTCTCTAGAGTCTCCAATCCCACTCCCTCTAACAGCTTCAGTAAGTATGGCACAAGCTCTACTCGGAGAGCCTACACACACACACACACATTAACTAAACAGATCAGAATATCTTACATTTTAATCAGAAAATTCACAATAAGAGATGTGCGTATGGGCTTGTACCTGTGCGACCAGCTCTGTCTGCTCTCTCTGGAACATGCGGTTGAGAGCTTCACAGGCCAATCCTGCCATATCAGCCCTGACCTTCATCCCAGTCATCAGTGGCCCAATGGTCTCCAGCGCAGCCATGGAACGCACACACAGCTACGCACGTGCGCGCACACACACCCACACACACACACACACACACACCCCAACACATTTGTGTAGCGTCTGTGTTACTCTTAATGCCAGGAATAAAAAGGGAAAATATTATTTTTACTGTTATTATTTTTACTATTTTTACTCTTTTAAAGAAATCAGCTTTTTTTTGGCACAAAGACTTTTCAAAGCAAATATAACTAAGCTTAAGTGATGTTGAAGTACAGCAGCATTTAAAATAAAGACAATACATATATGTTCAGCATGCCTCTGAAGAGCCATAATTGTCTGCATGGGTCTGCATGCCCAGGGAGCAGAGGGCGTATACCTCGTTCTCAGAGAGCACGTGAATGAGTCTGATGGAGCTCTTGGGGATGGCATTGTTCTTGTGGTTAAGGGCTGCCAGGATGCGGGGCAGGTGACCCAGAGGAGGGACCTGATCAGCCAGCTGAGTTTGAGTGCTGAACAAGCACACCGCCGCTGTGGTGACCATCTCCAGCGCCTCCCCCTGAGAGAGAGACACAAGGACAGAGTAAGACAGGAGAGGAGAGTAGAGGAAAAGGAATCAAATATTGAATAGGAGAGGGGAGTTTTTGTTAAGTAGCTTGACAATCTTTAAGTCATCTGATCTACAGTCAAGATGAATTCAGCATGATTGTGTGTGTGCTGTTGAATGTGTGAGTCTCCATGTGTGTCTGGAAAGTGTGAGTGTGTATGTACACATTGGTGTACACGTGTATTTGTGAGTGTGTATATGAGCATGTGCTGTGGCTCACATTAGGGTTGTTTTTCTCCAGAAGCTGGGTGAGGGTCTCCAGCAGGGAGACGAGGAACTCTCGAGGCTTGCGTAACACCCAGCCGGGCTGAGTGATGAAGATCCTTAAGAACACACCGCCCACCTCCAGCTCACCCTGCCCTGCTGCGTACGCCACCGTGAAGTCCTCCGGCAGCTACACACACATACACGCACACGCACACGCACACAGACACACCAAACAAATATATAGACTGATAAACACACAACATCAGCTAAGAAAATGTTTAACTACACTGGCACATACACATATTTAGCTGCTGTACCAAAATACTGCTGGGGGGGCCGAAAGAAAAAAAAAAAAAAAAAAAAAAGACATGACATTGATCGGCATGCTTAAAGGTTGGGAAACCAGCTGCACCCACTCACCTTCCAGTTTACATCAGGATTATCCTTCTGTTGCCTGAAATGGCTGTAGGAAAGAGAGCAGAGATGCTAGTTAGAGGGATGGAGTGAGCCTTCCAAAAGCATCACAGCATTCACATTCATCCATCTAGATCAGTAGTTCTCTTTCTCAAGTCCACTGCCAGCCTTGAGCCAGCACCAAGGCCGTACAATGGCACTTTCAGGAAGCTGAGGAGGCGTGTGCTGTGTAGCATGTGTGCTGCGTAGCTGCGCCTCACTCGAGCATCATCTCTCTGACGGTAGTAGAGACAGTCTCTCGAGAGGCGTCATTCCAGATCAGCTCAGGGTTTTCGTGTGTCCCCTCAAAGATGTGCACGGCAGCCTCGGCGTTGTCTCGCATGGCGTCCATGAAGACACCGGGCAGAAAACGCATCAGCGTCAAGCGCACCTGCGCACCAAGAACAGTCAGCAGGAGGGAGTTAGGAGCAGGCGAAAGCGAAAGACAAGAGGCAGACTTTAAAAGTTTAGAGTAACAGCACTGATGTCTCCTGTCCAGGACATGGAGGCAGCATTAAACGCTGTACCGTGGAGTAAATAAATCAGTTGTCCTAAATCCAGTGTTCATAAATCTGTCAGCCATCACTATTAATGCTCTCACTGATGATACGATCATGCGT
The DNA here is from genome assembly GCF_041902795.1 of Electrophorus electricus. NCBI lineage: Eukaryota > Metazoa > Chordata > Actinopteri > Gymnotiformes > Gymnotidae > Electrophorus > Electrophorus electricus. The sequence goes on along the minus strand of NC_137497.1, from coordinate 38,297,127 downwards.
GTAAAAAGGAAAGAAGTGTGTAGAGCCCTGGCTCCCCAGCACTGGAACTAGAAAGCCCTGACCCAGTCTGCCTGCAGATACGTACATGCAAATAAGGCATTAATTAAGGAGTCTAACAGGGGACAATCCATCCCCCCTTATATATGCAACCTAAGCGCAGACTAACAATTCAGGCTTTGCACTTGTCTATTGGAAGCTGGCATGTGCTATGGTCAGGGCTCTTACCTTGGGGCCGACTAGCTTGTCCGAGGTCATCTTAGAGAAGAGCTCAGCAGTCTGAGTGCGCACCTGCGGGTGGGTGGAGTTACAGAACAAGTCCAGCAGGTAGATGAGTGCACCTGCACAGTGAGAGGGACCGGGGCTTGAGCATGGGGCATGTGCTGCACAAACACGTGTTCATGTTTCAACACTCATATGGTCACCCTCACCTTTAGCCATGGCCTCTTTGACAATTTTAGTGTTGGAGGTCAAGGCATGGAGAGTCTCCAGCACAAGCTGCCTGCCTGCATGACGTGTTCAAAAAGGACCTTGGTTACATTTGCAAAAAGCCACAAAGCATTTCCGGGAATAACCCAGAAAATGCTGAACAAACGCACATTTGGAAATAAGACAGAGCCTGTACAGCCCCTTGAGGTGGGTGTGGCCATGTGACAGGAGGGAGGGGCTTACTGGAAGGTAGGGAGTGCAGCAGGACCAACAGATTGGCCAGCACCAGAGACTCGGCTATGTTACCGACACATTCTTGGTTTGATGTGACTGTGTTCACAACCTAGAAACCAAAGCACACATCACTGGCCTTCCGTGTTTGTGCGTCATCATACATGTTGGTATACAGCAGATCAGTTCTGCTCTAGAGTTAAGTTCTAGTCCAAATGCCACACACCAGATCTGGCTTATGGTCTTCAAGAGCAATATCACAGCCATGTTTGGTAGACTAAGCTGCATCATCAGGAGCAAGACAAAGTATCCGATAGGGCTCCAGCTCGGACTAGTAGTGGCTCATTACGTCTTTACAGTGCGTGTAGCGTGTAAAGCAGTCTACCTCCAGGGCTAGCTGTTGGACCTTGCCAGCACCGTGAACTCTGAGCAGGGAGAAGAGCAGCTTGAAGTGCCCGATGCATTCCGTCTCTGAGCCTACTCCACAACACACACACACACACACACACACACACACACACACACACACACACACACACACACACACACACAGCATCACCCCTCCTGCACAGGCATGCTGGAGTACCCAGACTCAACTATTCACACACAAGGACCTGCTGAAGGGGTCAGTCTCTACATTCTTTTTGCTACATACCTTTCATACTGGATATGAATAATTAATAATAGCTAACAAATAATATGCCTTAAGTTGAATAGCTAATTAAGGAGACGAGTTACACATTAATAATAATTTTACAAAAAAAACAAAAAAAAAAAAAAAAAAAAAAACCCAACACCACACCTCTGTTCACATGGTGAAGTCCAAGTGCTGAATTGAACATGGACCAAAGAAATCAAATAGGATTTCATTCAAATAAGTGTGCTTAGGAAAAGATTTCCCTCTTCTCCATCATCCTTCTGCAAAAATTAGTATGTGAACCTGTGTATGCACAGGGGTGTTTAAGCATGTGCATGCGTTACCCGGGTTGTTCCTGATGACGTTGCGCAGGGCCTCCAGGGCCATCTCGGCCCAGCGCAGTCTCTGGGCATGCTGTTGTGATTCCACTTTGTTCGTCTGGCTCATGGCCAGTAGGGTGTGCAGATACTGGGCCTGGGATCCCACATAGTCCAGGAGGCTGGCTGCAAACGCCTTCGGATGCTGAGGCACCCCGACAGGCAGAGAGGGCGTTTATTTAAGCAAGGAAGAGATGGAAAATGTAAATACAGCAAAAATAGCAAAAAATAAAAAATGGAAATAATGGACACCTTCAATTTAATAGAAAAATGTCATTACATTTTTTGTGTTTCTTTGGAATTGTAAAGTGACCTTGGGTATGTGAAAGGTATTATGTAAAACTAACATCATAATCTACATATAAATATTAAAACAAACCACTCATGGGTCACGGTGTAATGAAAGTGTGTGTATATAACGTATTTGTGGACTTGCACACCTCCAGAGGAAAGGCAGGCTGCTCATTGTAAACACGGACAAAGATCTCTCCCACGATGAGCTCCTTCCCATGCTCACTGAACACAAACTCAGCACCAAAGCTTTTATCACATTCACCCTATACAGACACGAGAGAGAAAGACAGGCTTTGCTAGCAAGCTCAGGAAAGGCCAGGCCGTCATGTTCACGGACCCCCGAGCCCCAGCCTCACCCTCTTGATGTTGCTCTCCTGCTGTGCCTCCAGGAACTCCAGGAGCTCGGCCCTGGTACCGTTGTTCCAGATCAGATACGGGTTCTCAGAGTTGCTGTTCAGCAACTTCAGCACCTGCAGAAAACCCAGACGTACCCGCTCGCTACGTTATCTATACGCAGGACGACATGCCGGCCTAATTAACTACATACATGTGTGGGCAACATGATACAACTAGTCAATTGCAGATTCAGTGCGCACACACACACACACACACACACACACACACACACACATGCTATCCAGCCATGCCAGTGCCTTTCGAAGCAGGTCTCCTCCACTCCTCACCTCGGCCGGCGAGCTGGTGCCCAGTTTGCGTGCGATGTACGGCGTGAGCATGGCTGCTAGGCTCTTGCGAATGGTGGGGTTCTCTGGCGGCGGGCCTGTCCCATCGCCACCATTTGCCTCGGGCACGGCGCCCTCCTCAGGGCTGATGGGGGTCCCGTAGCCACCCAGGCGCCCCAGGGCCACCAGGCTGAGCCTGGCCAGGGCGTTGGCCACCTCCTGCTGGTTGGTGTCCTGGCTGGCCTGCACACCGCTCTCCTCCAGTGTGTAATCGTAGCTGAAGAGGTTGACGAGCAGATGCCAGAGGGCACCGGCGTGGTACAGGTGTGTCTGCAGGAAGAAGTCCACGGCGAAGGAGCTAACGCACTGCACAGCCACAGAGGCCAGACGTGGCAGAGCCTGGAGAGAGAGAGCGCACATGCATGTGCCATAGAGGGAAAGTGCATTAATATATTGCCTTTTTAACATGCAGATAAACAGATAATGCTTTGCAGCAGTGTGATTACTTCCTGGCCTAGTTTCTAAATTGACATCATGTTACTTAACATACCATTAGCCCATCAGTTTTTGATTCTGAAGGTAAATATGGTACATAAGGGAAAAGGAAAGAAGAAGGAAAAGACCATCTCTCACACTTATGTGTGCATATACATTGAGCGAGAGAGCGAGTGAGTTGGAGTGAAAGATGTGTTCTCCCACCTTGCCATAGTAGAGTATGTGACAAAGGTCTCGGATAATGTTTGGAAGCTCGATGATTTTCTCTCTGCACTCCTCAAACTGAGCAGCTACACTATAGCACCTACAGATGTGCCCGCACACCTGCCAACACACACACACACAAAATTATTATATGCTAATGCATTCTATAATTACCATGTGAGGCCAAAAGTGTAATTCTATGTCTCACTCAGGATCCTGGTAGTACACACAGAACAGCAATCGGTTTCCTAACAAACTGTGTACAAAATTGCATCCTTTTTCTCCAACTGCAGCCACTCACCTGTACTGCCATGTCCTCCGGCTTGCTAGATGCAGTAAGGACGGCCACGCAGCGCGACAGCGCCTCCAGCAGGACCTGGTAGGAACAGGAGAGGAAGCGCAGCACATTAGCACAAATCACACGGCCAGCGAAGCAATGCTGGCCTATTGCTTCTTATAGCAAAATGTTTGTGACTGCAAAAATCAGGGTAAAGACTATAATGCCCTCAACAGCAGCAGAAAGAGGTCTAAAGGAAATCATCCTACAATTTATAACAACCACAGTGAGAACTGCTGATCTCCAGATTAATGCCCATGCCAGCTGTAGGGCTTTCCGAAGGACCTCCACAACCCTGCACCCGCTGTGGGCCGACGGCAGTGCTGACCTCGGTGCCATTCTCCCGCCGGAGCTCCTCTGCGTTGAGCGCAGAGCAGTTCACTGTGTGGAAGGCCAGCTCGGACGCCGCCGGCAGCAGAGGGGACGTCTTGGAGAAAAGCTGTTCATCGCCCGTCTCCATGGTGATGGTCTTAATAAGCATGGGGTAGCCAGCGTACTTGTAAGGCTCCAGCTCTGAGGACAGACAGGCAAAGGAGAAGCCCAGAGGAGTGAGAGGAGAATTTCACTTTCAAACCAAGCACTCCATTACCAGCAGCCACGAGCAACAAAAAGCATTTGCACATAAAAGCATGAACAAGTGAACTGTGATTTACCCACGTCATTGCCATAGCACCAACTCCAAACCCATTCACACTGAACTCTTTAAATCTTCCAAGCAAAATACAGTGTACAGCATACATTTTGTGCCCATGTGGCGAGGCACCAGGCTACAGAGACTGACCCTGGCGGTGTCGGTTGAAGAGGATGCTCTGAGCTTTGAGGATGAGGATTATGTTCTCTGGGTCCGGCCCATCCACGATCCGTGCCGATTTAGTGCACAGGAACTCGTACGCCTTATTCACCTTTTCAAACATGTCCTGCACATGAAAAAGCGCAGATACCTAGTTAAGTATGTATGTATGTATGTATGCATGTATACACAGTTGCCTAGTTAAGTATCTATAATAATACTACTTCTCCTAATGCTAGATCAAATAATATAATTTTATTATAATAGTTCATGTAGAATTTCTCAAAAAATATTCAGTATGCTTTACAAGAAAGATTACACCCATTTTAACAAGTTAGGTGTGCCAGAGATGTACCAGCTACTGTCTGAATGGCATCAAGATTATTTTACAATGAACACAAGCAGACATGCTTTTTTAGGACCTACCCGGCCCTCTGGGTTTTTGTCTGGATGGTATTTCTGAGCCAGCCTGAAATAGGCTTTTCTAATTTTACTTTCCTCGTGCCTGTCAACAACACAACACACGCACACACTTGAATGGGAATGCCATTTTTGTGTCAAAATTATCATTGATTCAGTGCTAAAAACAAACATGCAAGTTACAGTGGGGCAGAGTGACATGAATATCCCATATGGGACTCCGATCAGGAGCAGGAGCAAGAGAGGAGAGGACTCACTGTCCCTGTCCAGTGGGGAGGTTCAACACCTCGTAGGCATCATCAACAGACATGGAGGGAGGTTTTTTCTCTACCTCCCGCTTCCAGGCCTCCAGAGTGTCCTTCAGCAGTTTCACCTGCAGAGGGCAGCATACATATTGATCAAGCTCATCTTGTCAACATACAAAGCCATTGGAACTGGAGAATGCACCTGTATTCAAAGCCATTCAGAAGCATGCAAGCTAATAAGGGAATCAGGTTCACACATCTGCAGTTTTTGCCACAATGAGGTGTGCGCGCACTTACAGGGTCACGTATGGGCCAGTCAGGAAAGCGGTTGGAGTCGCAGAGGTGACGGAGGTAGTAGATGTTGCAGAAGAGCTCGCTGTCCAGCTGAGGGAAGCTGACCACGGGGATGGGGCAGTACTGATAAAGAGCCCGAGTGTTACTCTGCAGGCGGGGAGTGAAGTCGGCCAGGTGAGCAGCTATCTTCTCAATCATCAGACGCCTACACACAAAAGCACACAAAGAGAGAGTCTCAGTCAAAAGAAAAGGCCAACAGCTTAAATGCCAATACAAGAAACAATAAATCCATCAGTGGGGAATACAAATAAAAAACACCTCAATTTACTCAGAGAGGAAAACAATTAAGAGGGGAGTAAAAAAAAAAAAAAGTTGAGAGAAATTTTAGACAGAAGCACAGAGAGAAGGAGAGAGAGAGAGAGAGAAAATGAATATGGATAGGATGAGTGAATCTGTGTATATATGCATATTAACATATGTCAGAGCCAGCCAGCCAGCGTCGTACCTCATCTCGCTGCTCCAGATGGCCTCAGGAGTATCAAACTCTCCAAGGAAGATCTCAGAAAAGCGTTCTGCCTCGTAATTCTCCAGATAACACACCATTGCCTCTGGCAGGGCTGGTCCCAACACACTTCTCTGCACAATGTCCTGACCTTTAGCCTGCCCAAAAGACATCCACACAAGTCAGAGGTTCACCTTGTGTCCTGAAGCCTTTGCAAGATGTTGGACTTATATAAGGATGATGTGTGATTTGTCTAAAGTGTAGATAAGTGCAGGAGTTTGGTAAAGGAGCCAAAGGTTTCTGTCCTGGACTTTAAGAGCCCCCAACCTTCTATATCATACTGAAGCCAGAAGAGGACAAATATGCTGGCCTGAGGTCTCAGAGCACTAGATTAGTCTCCTATACTTAGCCAGCTACCTTGAGCCAATTCTAATGAAAGGGGCTGTTGCCATAGAGACGCCTTACCTCTTCTGATTTGAAGGCCTGCTTCAGGTGAGTGTACTTTAGGAAACTGGTGGGGGGGGGAAAATATGTTTATAAAGTAGTTTATATATGCAAACATTATTTATACATAGAAATTATTTATACATGCAAATTTTAATTTTCTAAACAATACTACATTAGATGTTGCTTTAGTTGTCTCACGAACTGGAATTGTTTTTGTTGTATTGTACATTTCTTCAGATGTGCAGTGATGATAAATGACAATGAATCAGAAATGCTAAGACTGTGTCTGCGCGCGCACACGCGTGTTACCGTGCCACAGGGAGAACATTGGAGCCTGTGTACATCATGATGAAGAAGAAAACTCCAGTGAGGTAGAGTCGCTGCAGGTTGGGGTTGTCCTGCATCACCAGATATAGCAGGTTGGCCACCTTCTCTACCAGGATGGGGTCAAAGGTCAGGAGCAGCTGTGCACAACAGTCAGAAAGGTTACTCCCAAGTAGGGTCAGAAATGTCAGCGTTTGAGCAAATGGCAAGGCATTCGCAAATTTTTAAATTCACCAGGAATTGCTCAAACCCCAGAGTTGTCTGCAAGTCAATTCAGATGTTACTAACAGATAATGGTACATATTGAATAATTTAGTGGGAGTATTGCTGGTCAAAAGGCTTCAGACAATAATAAGTATAACAACAAGCCATAAAGTTGTGTACCTGAACAATGTGGGGTAGGCAAGTGTTGTCACTGATCAGCCTCTTCACTTTTGGCAAAGGTCTGATGATCGCATTGTCCTGGTCCCTGAACACACCCACACAAACACCCATACTCAATCTGAGAACAAAAACACTGATCTAAAATGTTTCCGAGTACCTACATTTCTCTAACCAAACCTAACTTGATTGCAACCAAGCTCCTAACCCCACCCATCACCCTAGACGAACCCTAAAGCTAATTTGACTGTAAACTAAACTGAACCCTAACTAGCATAGTAGCTACTATATTAGCTTTTGTTTGTTATTTACATTGATAAATTACAGTATATGCCTACAGAAACCTAAATGTGTGGAAGGAAAACAAATGTTGCTGAATGTGGTGAAGCAGTCAAAAATAAAAAGGATATACAAAATTAATTTTAAAATTAAAATTAATGTTTGATGGCATTGTACCTGCTGGGGAAGTAGGAGCACATGGTGATGAGCATGTTCAGGATAAGCGTGGCCAGGTCCGTCTCGTTCATCACAGCCTGCC
>NC_137497.1:38204505-38284505 GCF_041902795.1 Electrophorus electricus | reverse complement strand
TCACTGAAATCACCAATAGCAAATGAAATATGCAATAATCAGTGTTAATAAAGCACACACCCAACCAGGAGAAAAGGCGTTACACAAAGGAGTCCAACAGCCCACTTATCCGAGAAGAATGTGCAGGACCTCTTATTACCAGGATCAGATCAGCCTGGTTTCAGTACGAGATAACATTCATGAATTGGCCAAGGGTAGTTCAGCAATTAATGATCCACTAATAGTGAGACAAAAAGTACTCTACCTATAAATTATTATTAGGTCATGTAATTAGACATGTAAATTCCAATGAATTTTGCCCAGTCTTCTGCAGCAGTTAAAGCTCAGAAAACAGCCTACTAACTCAGTGATGAGTGGAAACAGGGTGCCATACCCATAGAATAACCTCCAATCAGAGTCATCCAGAGAGTCTAAAGGCAACCGTTAACATCAGAATGCATGTGTTTGTTTAGTAAATGAGCTCCGAGCTTTAGTCCTGCTAGAGGAGGTGGTGGAGAGGAGGGGCAGAACATGCAGCTGGAGGAGCAGGATTGAGAGCAGGCTGCAGTAGTGGGGGAAGGCGTGTGCTCCCGGGTCCTGGAAATGGCTCACCTCCTTCTGCGCAATGCCCATCTTGTCTCTCCAGTGCATTAGAACCAGGTCGGCCTTCTCTTTGGCGAACTTCTCCACCTCCTTGGCTGCTTTCCCGGCTATCCGCTGCCACTCCGGCACCTTGGTCCGCCCAAACTGGTCCTGTGCCGAGAGAAGGATCACTAGTGAAAGGGAGCTGAGGTTAATAGGATATTAGAACTACAGTTTATTCATCGTGAAGAATTTATCTGGGTCTGGAAACAAAAGAAGCGGAAAGTTTCCCAAGTTACCGTGGCGATTTTGAGGTTGTCACGGACGTGCATCCTGTCCATGTCCTTCTCTGGCACAGGGTCAGAGCTGTCCAGGTATGCCAGGAGACCGGTCGGCTAGAAGCCAGAAAGACATAGTGACAGTAAGAAAAAGACAAAGGGGAAGGTAGAGAATGCAGATAAACTTCCAGAACAAGTCAGCAGTTTGAACAATTTGAGTCCCAAGTGATGCAGGCACTGTTCAGAAGGGCAGGCCCAGGCCACACTAGTGAAAGGTACTGTTGTCTCACCAGGATTCTCTTGAGCAGGTTCAAGGCGATGGGGTTCTCAGCTGTCCACAAGCCCACCAGGTGTCGACTCAGCTGTCTAAAGTTAACAGGAGAGGAGAGAAGCAGCACACCTGGATCATCTCACCATCAAGACCTTCGTCATCTGGCTCAGATGTCTCAGAGCAGAGAGAGCTTTATGCAGTTTGCTATGCATAGCGAAAACTTGTTAAGCTCTACACTTAGGATTGAGCTTGGTTTTGAGATGCAGGTATGAGCCTGCCTGTGTGCACGTGTGTGTGTGTGATTTTACCTGTTGGTAAGCATCCTCTGGTCTGCGCTAACAGTGAACATCGATGTGTGGAGATGTCTGGGTAAAGCACCTTCACTCAGTGCTAAATCCTGCATCTTGGTGGCGATTTCTTTATCACCCTCCTGAATACACGCGCGCGCGCACACACACACAAACACACACATCAATCAAATGCACAACAAACCCTAACAGTTTAAAGGTGACTGCAATCTTACCTCAATAATAGCCTTCATAACCAGACCAGCCCCCTTCACTATAGCCATGGAGGGATGCTGGAGAGAGAGGTGTAAGACCAAGGATGACAATGGAACAGACCCGCAGTACAGTTACCCTGAGATACCATTTGACTTTGCTGACTGGACATACCCGAGACAGACTGGGTTTTAATATGAAATCCATAAAACTTTTAAAATTTGATCTATTACCATCCAAGTAATCAATAAAAAAAAAAAAAGGTACATGTTTCAACATTGTCAGAAGCCCAGAAAACAAGGATCATCAGCATTAGTTGATGGGCATTACATAAAATTCTAGAAACTGAGACATGGTTTTATGTTGTTCCTTCTTTGTTTTCCTTGGGACACTCTGAAGAGTCAAATAAAGTCTAACTAATTAATAACTGACACATAAGCCCTCTTACCTGGAAGAGTTTGAAGAGCGTTCGTCCATTGGAGGCCACCATCTCCAACAGCATATCAAACTGCTGACCTTCAGTTGTTTCACTGTAGGGTGCGCAGAGGGCAAAGGTCAAGAAGTCCAGCAGTGCACTGATCACTAAAGCACCCGTACCGTACTCCTGGATGGGGGTGGGGGGGGGGGGGTAGAGAAAAATGGAAGTTAAGGAAAAATGGACAGGATGAGCGAGATAGAGAGAATCTTTTTAAAATGCATATAGTATATTAAGAGGAACAAAGTTTTCCTTCATCCTATTTAAATGTCAAAATTTAATTTCCTTTAATTGTAAGCAAAATTCATATCTTGAAATTTCCACTACATACCACGTTATTGATGAACTTTTCTAAAAGGTTCTCCAGAAATTTCTTGGAAGAGAGCAGAGAGGCCTTGTTCAGTTGCTCCTGCCTTAAGTCATAGTCATCGTGCATTGGCTACAACAGGAACATGTGGGAAATGTAAATATGGAGGCTAGCTGCGTAGCAGGTCCACTACCCTCTCAAAATATTATAGTGTCAATGAAGCTTAATGATTGTCATATGGCAAGTAAGTGTGTGGTGTCTATATTAAATATATATATAAAAGAATATACAAGATAAATAGTGCCAGTCACTTACACACATAAGAGCACAAAGCATGTCTATAGCAGCATGTGTTACTCCATTATTGTTCCTCTTCAGAGCTTTTACCGTCTTCACCCCGAGCTTTTCCCTAAACCTAAACACACACAGCTGTGAACATGAGGCTATGGACAACAGAAAGAAACGTGATGGAGCTATATAGCAGCACACAAAACCCTGAACGTGTGATAGTTGGGGTTGATATCTCAGCAAATGTGAAAAGCATCAGACAGGCTGTGTTCTGAAATGGCCACATCCAGTGTAGGCACAGACTCACTGTATTTATCCGTGACCACAGATAGGAAGAGATAAATCAAGCTTATATGAGACAGCAGAAACAGAACAAAGAAGAGAAAGAAAAATATTTTTAAAAAATCTAAAGCATTAAACTGGATTACATCTACTAGACAAACTGAAAGAAAGAACAGCGGAGGAGAGGACATACTGATGATGGTGACAATGGTGGGAGACTAGCACCAGAAGAGAGAGAGAGAGAGAGAGAGAGAGAGAGAGAGACCAAGCGCAGTTGACATTGAGATGCAGGAAGAACTCAACAGTAAAGAATGAAGGAGGAAAATAAAAAGAAAATGAATAAGCAAAAAGAGAGAAGGGGAGAACATGTTTTTCTTGTCCTTGGTAGATCATTACTTGAAGGCTAAAACTGCTAAACATTTTAATACATTACGGATTTCACAAGCCGCTATTCCATAACCAACCCAGCAGCCTGTGGAGCAGTATTCTTACACGCCCACATTCTGAAGCATCTGATCCAGTGAGCGTGTTGTTCACATATGGATATGGAATCCACAGATGATCCTTACAAGGAGTCACTACATCAGGCCTAGGAGTACTCCCTGAGAAAAGGCCCTAACTTTCAGAACAGGAGGTTTAGGACAGAGTTGCAGCAAGTGAGCCTTAAAGCACAATTCAGCCAGAGAGGCTAGCTGAGCCAACTACAAGCAGCACCTAGAGAAACAAGTCAGCGGCAGGCTTTATTGACCTGCCAGTAACGTTCTTAGCCAGGCTCTGTCTTTAAGGCTGGGCCAGAAAACTACCAGGCTTGAAAGCCCCAGAGTGCAGTTTTTTTCCCACCCTGATATAACTCACCTAATTCAACTGTCAGCTATAGACCAAAACACTTCATGTGTCAAATTAGGTTCAGTAGAACAGGGAACTCTGAACTGCCCTCTGGGAACAGAGCTCATTGCATCCTGCTTTTAAAAGTCACATCAGGTCGGCTTAACGCACCTAGGGAGCTGCGTGAAGGCCTGGAACCCAGCCTTGGAGGCCACCAGCCGCCGGATGGCCTGGAACTGGGCCTCCAGATCAGCATTGGGTCCTGCCAGCTCCGCCTCCTGGGACAGCAGAGCCAAGATGGCGTTGTTGATCAGCTTCTCTTTGTTCTCGGAGAAGAGTCCCTGCAGGCCATCCAAAATGAGGAGAGAAACAAATGCATGCAGTTTACAATAAAAGGATTCACAGAATGTTTATTCAAAATATCACAGAATAAATATACTGAAAAAAATGCAGTGATTAGATTTTTTCTTGCAATTTATTACAAATCATTTAACTGGCTATTTTGCAACTTTAATATTTAGAACAGAGTGTCTTACAGTGCACATAAGTTGTGTTGTTTTGGATCAACTAAGCAACCACTGTCCCTTTTAACTTATAAAAAGTACAGTAGTCACTCCAGGGTTCACATGGGTATGGAGGTACAGTACATATGCTCGAATTAAAGCTGAGAGCATACACTTTAACTTCACAGACAGAATTTCACTTCAAACCAACTGTATCCACAAACTCGATGTTCCAAATATTTTCACAGTGTACTGAAATTTAAGGACTCATAATTCCAACTGTCCACACAAGATCAACTCAGGTCATAATTAACTGCCTTACATCTTGAGTAACGGCATGTAGAACTCCACTGTAGGAGATGTTGGCATTGAACCTGAACACTGCATCAGCAAAATTTCCATCTGTGGGGAAAATGATAAACACAAGACCTCCAAAGTTCTGGCTAATCTGCAGGTATTTTTTGGTACTGGGTAATTACATAACATTTATAATATAATTTAATTATCATTAAGGAACAAAATTCAGTATACAACACTCACATTTAATTGCATGTTCTGGCAATGTGTTGTGTATCTGTGTATTTATTAAACCTGCATAGGGTGTATTGAGGCATCTTGCAAAAGAAATGTAGATTTGCACTTAAACCAAACAGCCCAAAAGAACTGACAGTTTGTTACAACGATCATTATTGTGAAATCATACTTATTACTGTTATGCAGTGGTACAGTAGTAATTTTAGGCAAGACTACATACTGGGAGGAGCAGCAAGGAATTTGAGATGGAGACTCTCCACCTCCTCATCTACAGGCATGCTAAGAAGACCCCAGCGCTGCCCTCTTTGGGTGGGGGCCATCTTCACACATACGTCCCTGTTACCAGACGCCCTTACACCATCTAAAAGACTAGCAAGCAGAGAGTCCCTACATAGAAAGAGAAAGAAAGAGGGAGAATTGCTTTGGGGCTTAAAGAGAGAAATATTGCATTTCCTAATAAACTCTGAACACTATGCTTACAGCAAATTATCAGTGATGTGCAATTTCAAATGCAGCATCAATCAACCAAACAAAACTCTACTCGTGTTTGTTTCTCTTACTGACCACCATTTTATGAAGGCATTTGTGCTTTCATAGCCTATTTGCTGGTTTTATCACATGATTCAAGCCAAGTAGAAAATACTCAGACTCTGCAACTTTGACCAACAAAGAAATTTAAAGTGGTCCAAAGGCAATTGTCACATCAAACAAGAAAAACAATGAAAGACTGGAAACATGGCTTTTCAGTCACTCAGCAACCGGCACAGGAAAAAGAGGCGTATTATTCTATCTGACAATCAAATTTCATGTACTTTCTCTTTTTAAAAAAAAAAAAAAAAAAAAAAGACAGACCTTGAGGAGAAAAGGAACACGTCAGTGTGTGTGCGCATTACCTCTCTGTGGAGCAGTACTTCCGGATCTGTCCCTTGATGAACTCGACGGTGAAGACCTGAGGGTTCTCCTCATCACAGATCAGAGCAAACACCTACAGAACCGCCACCATTGTGACTACACTTCAATTATTATTATTACATTCTAAAAAAAAAATTAAAAGCTTGAACTGGCTGCACAAAGAAAGCAACAATCTATTAATTACCGTTACTGTCAATAACACCAATAATAAATCAAGTTGTAGTAGTGATAAAAGTTATATTACATTACACAAACTTTAGCACAGATTTGGGACCAAAAGTCAAACACATGATGGCACTATTCATATATCACCACCTTGAGCCTCTCGAATAAGGACGTAGCTCTTAAGGAGAAGATCCTGTATTATAACAAAGATGCCTCCCACCTCTCCAAATGGCTTGACGGTGACAATGTTGTAGGAGGCAGGGTCTCTCTCCACCAGACATGTCTCCGTGAGGGCCAAGATCCTCTTTACAGGTTCCTGAGACAGACAGGCAAAACTTTACATGCCAAGTAGACCTGCATAACATCATCATCATCTGATAAACCTTATTACAATATTGGTCTCAACAATAATGATTCTGTGAAGCATTGTTCCACTACTCCCACTACCTCCTGTCTAATGCAGCATTACTTTGAAAGAGAATGAGTGAAAGAAGATGCAAAAAGTATGCATTAAACAGGAGGTAAAGCATAGTGCCCTTTATTACACGTGTGTGTGTTTGTTTCTCACCGCATGGCGTGGTGAGATCTTCTGCACGATGAACTCAGCGAGTGAGGTGATGCTCTCGTCCGAGGAGTACTTGCCCAGGCGCTCAGTAAGGAAGCCCTCGAAGTTCAGTGGATCCTTCCGCAGACGCAACATGATTCCGATGAAGTTCCCCGCATGCTCGATCGCGCTGCGCATGATCTCATCCCGGTTCTCTGATGCAAAAAGGTGCTGGGGGGTGGGGGTCATAGAAGATGGGATAAATGAAATGGCAAAGGAATGGAAATAGACAGGTAGTCCCATGCACACCCACACACCAGTCGGCTGAAACCTCCGTAGAGGATGCAGAAGCCCCCCTGATAGTCGGACACCTCCGCGAAACCCTCGATGCAGCGGTAGTCGTAGGAGCAGATGACACGGTTGGTGTGGTTGTCGATCTGGTCGATCCCCCCAGGTGTCACCTCCAGTCCCACCATGCGTCGTGTGTCACTCCAAGGATGCTTGTAGCAGTTATAACGCTGTGGAAACATGAGTGGAATCATAAGGGCAGCAGTCACAACTCAACACACTCAAAAGAAATTCTGATTCAACGCTTCCCACACACACTGTAATATGCACATGCCATAAAATCCAGTTATCAGATGCCACCAGTGCTTTATCATGTATAATTCGGTATGAGTCAAAAGATTCTTTTCTCTTTCATAGCCACCTGACCATTCCCACTAACCATCACCTCTAAGCACTTCCTTTATACAATCCCAAATTGACAAGATTACCACCATCTTCATTCTGTGGTTACATTTCCTTTTCCTCCCTGCTTTAACAAGCCCTAGAGTACTTCACTTCTGTCAGACTTTCACCCGGTTGAGTTAAGCATCACTAACATTATCTCCCAGTCAACATCCTCTACCTGCCTACTTAATTCATGTCCAACTACTCAACTTAAAGCCTGTCTGCCATCCTATCTGGGCACCAATTAGCTCCGTGATCATTTTAAAATCGGTTTTTACTCTATGGCACCAACCCTGGTTAAAATCACCAGTCATCTTCATGGTGCTACTGACTCTGGTTCTCACAATTCTCATGCTTCTTGATCTCAGCTCAGCATGTCACCATTTCCCATTCATTTTCCCCTTCTTCCATTTCTGATTATTATCTACTTCCTTCCTCTTGGGCATATCATTAGACACCACATAAATTTTCACAACTATGCTGATGATAAGCAACTCTATCTCCACTGTCCCCTCCATATCCGAAACACCCTACAATCTCTGTTCCTGTCTAATGGACGCTAAAAACTGGATGACCGATAAATAAAATGGAAAATTTACTCCTAGGTATTAAACTCACACCCACCAAAATATCTATCCATAATAAAATCATATCCAGTATAAAATTCCACCTTACATCACTGTAAGAAGTCTCTCATTTCTGATACAGAAAAATGAGTCGTGTCAATTTGAGTCTCACATCAATTCTACCACTGTGCTACATGTTCTACATCTATGTAACATCCCCACACTTTGCCCCTCAGTCTTCTAGTCCAGTACTGAGATGCTTGTACCTGCTCTGGTTACATCCTGGCTTGACTACTGTACCATCTACCATCATTGGTGTTCCCTCCAAAGGACTCAAAAAAACTGCAGTTATTTCAGAATTCTGTTGCTTGCGTCACCATCCTCTTCCCATTTGTCTCTCCCCACTGTATGTCCATCACACCTGTTCTCCAACATCTTCACATGTCTCCCCACAAGCGCTCATATAAACCTTAATATTCTCCTCCTGACCTTCAAGGCACTTCGTGGATTGGCCTCCTCCTACCTCTCTGACCTCCTCTCCCATCCCCCTCACTCCAACTGATCCCTCTGATCCTCATCTCTGGTTTTCTCATTACTCCCCCCTTCACCTACCCACTGCTGAGCATGGCACCGTACTTGTGGAACACTCTGTCCCTACACATAAGATCTTCGATTTAAAGTCCATAAGATCTGTTCAAACTTGTCACTTCACCTTGGTCTACTCTTGGCCCTTTTCACCTTGTTTTTTGTTTATGTGCTGCCTAGCCTTCTGTATAATACCTCCCACTCCCTCCATTTGTGAGAGGGAGCTTGAAAAATTCCTTGAAAAGTTATATGAAATAATGTATTATTATTAAATAAAGTCAAAGATGGGTCTGATCTGAGAGGTCTGAACTGATCTGCCAAACTGAATCTCAGTGACAAAACACTAAGTAGAAAAATAATTTAAGTAGATAGGTGTGCTAATGACCAATTTGGATGAAAGAACGACATAACCTGATATACATTTCCATAAATTAGCATAGCATTACAATGTTTTATTTCTGGACACACAGGGCATTCAGAATCTGATGACTCCCATCAACACATCACAGTGTTTTGAGGTAAAGGGAGAAGACAGATACTGTGATAAAAGGCAGTCCACCCATCTGTTTACATCACCTGAACTCAAACGAACAAAGAGTTTATTTGGACACAGTAGAAGCTGTAATACTCACTCTTCCAGTTATCTTCCCTTCTGAAAAATCTGTTCTGAATCTCTGTGGAAGATGGAAAGACAGGCATCAGACAACCTAAACAATCCAGAACAGTATGACGTGAATTTGTATTCAAAGCATTGGAGCAAAGTGGGGGTCCTTAAAATACACAGTGGATGGAGCCAACCACACTCTCTTGGCTCCATCACTCTCCTCTGCTTCTCCTCCTCTTTCTACCTCACTGTCTCCCTCTCACCAGGGCCTCGGTCAGCAGCTCTGTGCGATGCTCGGTTGAGAACTTCAGCGTCTCGGACTTCTTCCCGCTACCTTTCCGGAAGGTGAGGTTGAACTCTGTACCTTGGCCTTTTCCCACTGGAGTGATGCCACAGATATCCCCATAAGGCCACTGTAGGGGGCGCCACAGTGTGTTAGGTCAAGCAGTCGGCATAGATAGCACAGGTCTGTTCAGCAGTAGGGCTCCATATATGAACATACAATCATATAGCCTTTACACTGCAATATACCTTAAAGTGTATATTGCAGTGTAAAGGCTATATGATTGTATGTTAGGTTATTCACCTAAACACTCATCTGGAATGCTTGGTCAGAATACTCATGTGGCCATGTTCACATGTATGCAGGTGCACACACACACACACACACACACCTGATTTGTAACTTCTAGGGTGGTAGGGTTGTACGTGGTGATGCCATGGGTCCCAACAGAGAAAACTCGCTTGTACCTGGAGAGGAACACAAATACACTTAGACCTAATAAACAAATTCAAAGAGGACCATAAAAAAAAGATTTGTTAATTAAAAATCAGCTTTATAATAAAACAAAAGCATTCTTGTCTAATTTAGAGGCATTCTATTCATTTTCAGGTCCTAGATTTTGCAATCATTGTTACATTAACCAGTTTAATGAACTGGCCACTTTGTCACACCTGACTCCTAGGTTAAGGGAGAGTGGAAAATCTCTACTAACTGCTCTTTGAGGACTGGGATTTCAACACTTGCTTTGTGAAGTAAATTAAAATTACAAAATGGAGACGTGGAGTTTGCATTTCAAGTTGAATACATCTGCCCTGGTAAGCACCAAATGGTGCCTCCAGCCAGAGCACAACAGCACAACTTATACTGAAGACAGGCCAGGGGGAATAATACTGCCAGAACCAACAGAAGTGTGAGATTTATATAAGATATGGGTAAAAGTAAGCCATTATAAGCTTGTTGGATGTCTTGTTCCAAAACCATGGGCATCAATATGGAGTTACACTCTCCTTTTATTTGTCTAAAATATCACTGAATGTGTTATCATCATCAATAGCCTTCACTGGAACTAAGGGCCTTAGCCCAAACCCTGAAGAAAAAAAAAAGTCCCAGACCATTTTCCCTCCTCCATCAATCCTGACACTGAGCACAGTGATCTTGGTCTTCTGTGCAGCTGCTCTGCCTTGGAAACCCATTTTATGAGGCTCATGAAACACCAAAAGCAGCACATCCCAAAACAAAACAGAAAACAAGATTGCACACCATCAGTTCTGGAATAAAACTGCCAAGAAGCCTTGTTAAAGGCTGAGGGAACACCCACCACCTACACATTTACTACCTATTTTTAGCCAAACTGTCCATAAAAGGTAACATTTGGTTCGCTCAATAGGCAACACTAGTTCTTCAGCCAACAGGAAAGGCTACATGCCTGGTCTGAAGATGAACAGCAAGGCAAAAACACATGACAATCTCTTGTTGGTCTACCATAGCAAAAGGGAGTCTTAATCTAAATCTCTTCGTCATGTCGCAAAAGGATCTCTCAGTTTAAAAGAATAAAGTTATGCTGGACTCTTCCTGCAACTGGAAGCTCAAACAGAACAGGCTGTCGTTTATTTTAAACTATAATTTATTATTATTAGTCATATAATCACTTTAGTTTAACGGGAATGGACTGATGAATCAGAAAAGTAAAAACACATCAGACCACTAGCTGAAAAATCCTGCCACATATACACAAAGTTGTAGCACTTGTATTTCTACCAAGAAGGGAGAAATCAAAAAGGAAGCCAAATGCTAGATCAGGGTGTGACCTCTCTCTTCAGGTTGAATGTAGCTGATTGATTAGTAAGAGTAGCCTCGTCACTGAGGGGTTAGGCCAAGTCAAGTCAGAAATGTAATGGCTGCAACCATTTTCATCAACAGTTACATCGAGTAATTTGCCAGATGCACTCATTTAGAGCATCTTACAAAAATGCATGAATGGCAAAAGGATAAGTGGTAGTTAGAGAATCAGAAAGGACACATGACCTCAAAAATGAGAGCCTTCTCCTAGCTTGATTAAGCACAAGTATAAGAGAAGGAGGCTGATGAAAAGCTTGATGAGATCAGTCTGAGGACCACAACGGAAGGATCTTAGAGATGAGGAGGTTTAAACTCTGAAGGACAAGGGCACTAAAGCACAAGGATGTTGCCTTTCAAACCTGTTGAGTTCTTAGGAAAAAGAATGTGTTCTTAAGCCTTATGGGTGCTCCACAGAGGCTTGGGGGTAGTGCAGAGCTAGGGCTTTCAAGCCACAGAAAGCAAAGACAAGAATACCGACCCTGACTGCCATAGAGAACAGTGGCGTGATCCCAGTCAGGGAGTCCCATGGGAGAATCTGAGAGGGGGGTTCTAGACCAGGCAAGGAGCAGTACTCCACATATTTCATTGGGAAGTGGCTGAATCGGAAAACAGACCAGCCTGGAGACAAATGAAGCAAGAAGGGGAACTTGGACAGCCTCTGTCCTCGGGAAGGCTGATACTTTCATAATGGAGTATTAATATGCAGGATCTGGTAGTGGAGGATAAGACATACACAAAGCTAGGGCTGATACAACTAGGTTATCAAATGAACACCTTTTGTAATTATGTAAGCAAAATGCAAATGAGCTGCATTCCATCTGTTGTGCTGAAATGTACATGAACATAAGGTTTCACTGACATGCAAAAATGAAATGTTTAAAAAAATTAATTTTGGGGAAAAAAAAAAAAAAAAAAAAAAAAAACATGGCCGTCTAGACTATTCCCCCCCCACTCATATGAGATCAAATTTACTGGGAAAAATGATGATGTCAATATGCCGCTTTGATACATGAACTGACAGGTGTCCATTTATAGTAGGGACTCATTACTGGTGCAACAATCTACTCAGTAGCCGAGAGGAAACTGATGCTTAATATAATGGACAGTCCTCTGCTGTTTCATTCTGATATCTTTAAACCCAGTATGGAATTGGACAAAACAGCTGTCATACCAACAGTAAAACATTATTTATTCAGCAAGTATGCACAAATTCTAAAAAGTAAAAAAAAAAAAAAAAAAGTCAGTCAAACAGATAAAAAAAAAAATACAATATTGTTGAAAAGGTTTTATTATTTCAATGTCAAATTTCTAACAAGACAATGCATGTTATCACCAGTGATATCAGGAAAACCCAAAGCCTCCTATGCAATAAAAATTCAAGGTCATATCACCAACATCAACTAATGATGTAATGGCCTGCTGTCTTAACAGCCATCTTCAAAATCTCCCTGGTGGAAGCTACTGTCACAACACACTTCAAAAACAGTGACCGTCATTCCTGTGCCAAAGAAGTATTCAGTCCCGTGCCTACAGGATTATCACCCTGTTGCTCTCATCCCAACATCCATGAAGTGCTTCAGTCATCTGGTCACGGCACACATTAAGGAGCACATCCCACCACGAACAGACCCCCACCAACACAGCTAAGTAAAACCGATTCACAGAGGATGCAATAACCTCTGCTATCCACCTGAGGTTATCCCACTTTAGGGTTAGGGTCCAGAACAGGCTATCCCACTCTGAATAGTGAAGTCCCCCAGGGATATGTGCTGAGTCCACTCTATTCCAGTCAGCATTACATCCTCATGCTTGCTTACATTACAGTCATGAAACTCATCAAAAAAAAAAAACTGCTTACAATGAGATGAGGCATCTAAAGTCGCGATACAAGGATAAGCTCTCGGATTGTCAGTAGGACAAAAGAGATATTCAAGAACACTAGAAATGACAAATTCCTAGGAGTGCATGCCTCAATGTCTTCCTTAGTAAAGTAAGCTCAACAGCACCTCTGGTTCCTAAGGATACTGGAAATTGCAGACATGTGTACATTCTTCCTCACCTGCTTTCTCAGAGGCATCAGTGAGAAGATGCTGACCTTCAGCATCACTTTCTGCTATGCAAAGTGCTCTGCTTCAGACTGGAAAGCACTGCAGTAGGTGAAGACTGCCCAGCACAAAAGTGGATCAACTTTTTTTCCTGTCATCAAGGACAAGCAATGTATAAGGAAAGCCTGCAACATCAGGTAGGCTGTCCTTACCACTCACAGACACTTACATATTCAAAGTGAACAGCTACTTCAGTTCTATTCTTACACTACCTACCTATTGCATCCAGTCACTGTTAAATAACACTTTGAGACAAGTCTGTACACATTGTTTGCTCCTTTAACAATGTTAAATCTGCTATGGCATGTTAACAGTTATCAATGTGCATTGAATACTACATGTTGACTAGTGGTCCTTCCAATCTATCAGAATACAGTAATCTTACATTTTAATTGCAGAGCCTAAAACTATACAATTTTGCATTTCTCTAAAACATTACAATGTAAATATATAAGGACAATTGTTGTCAAATCAGTTATCTGACTTTAAATTTGTCAAGAAAAAGCCAATGATAAAAATCTTCCAAAAATGTTCACACACAAACGAGAAAGCAAAGATATTCTGTATGAAACGTGCACGATAAATGTTAGGACAGACAAGAAAGCACAACCACCCTCCATTAAGATCTATTGAGTCCTACTCCCATAACAGAATTTCCCCAAGAAGATTAAATTGGTTAACCAAAACTCTCACTAGTGTAGTTGCTAAGTAGTAGTAGTAGTAGTAGCAGCCGCCATCTGGCCTGAAAGAGATCAGTTTTTGTGGGCAGTAACACAGGAACACAACCTGCCAGTTAAGATGAAGAATTTTGGCTCTACCAGAAATCTGGTCTCTAAAATGCAGGTATTCATGGCCAAAAGATAGTTACTTAACTAAACTGAATCCACTAGGGGACAGTATGCTTCAGTCTAAGGAAGTCTATAACTCTTGATCTCCTAAAGGATAGAACGTTTTACATTGCAAGCGACTAAAAAATTCTGCAGCCGCATATTTTAACATATCCCTCCTTCCCTTCACACCTCAGCTCTTCAGTACAGTATATCTTTCTTGCATACATACATCTTTCTTGTGCATTTCCAGATTAAAATGGATCATAAAAGAGGCTTTGATTTTTAACCTGCACCATTGCCCTCTGTACTATGGCCAGTACTATCTCCCTCTCTTTACCTTCTTTTATTTGACCTTATTGAGTCCTAGAGGTTTCTGGGACGTTGTCACAAGACTGGTTAATTATTCATTACCTTTAAAATCTTCCCTTCAAAAGCAGACTGACAAAACCTTCCTTGAAAAAAATGCACATGTACACACACCCACTACACAAATAAACAAATAAAGATTTGCACACAAGCCCACACAGATAGAAAATGCTGCACATAGCATCACTGTTTCTCATTACAACCAGATTTACAATCATTTGGTCCATCACAAGCCAGTGCTATTTTAATTAATCAATAGACACAGGCGTAGGTGCTTTCACACTGTTGGATTCAGCTTGGCTTTAACATCTCCACTACTTCATATATTAGAAAAGCACAAGAGATCAAAGCCAGCATATGAAATGAACATCAAGGCCAACAAATGATGCTTTAACTTTTTAAATGTTTTAAAATGTTTTTAAAGTCTCTTTAATCGACCCTGAAACCGCCAATTTCATTTTGCTTAAATCCTAAATGTATAGAACCTCCACAGTGGAATCACCTATGCTACTTTAGTACTATTTGCGTCTATCCCAGCTACACACAGTGTTATTGAAGGAGAAGGGGGAGCTTAAACAAAGCCTTAGTTAGCTCATCAGTACTGCTTGCTACAGACACAGGCTTAGGAATGTACTCCTCTGGGAGGTCACAGAACTCAGATGGCCCTTTCTGTCAACAAATAAGCAATGAGAGGAATAAGAACTATACTCGGTTCCAAATAACATTTTCTAGCAACCAGTTCTCAAGGTGTCCACTACTGAGAGTGTATATAGACACTGCCACTGATTGAAAACATGAGGCAAGTAAGTGGAGCATAAACTCCATGATCAGTCTTAGCTGCTGACACAGCTGTCTCAGAGATGCCTGTCAGGTCTCTGGAATTAGTGCAACAGATTGAGCTAATCATCAACTAAGAGACATCTTTGACACATCAGCACACAGAGGTGTAATAATACAAGACTTCTGAAATTATTTCCACAAAAGCTACATTTATTGAGTATACAAGTGTCACAAAGGGAGAAGTGCAGGTGTAACTGGACTCATAATTCTGAGCATATTTTCATAAGTGAACCTTTTGCACTCTGGCTTCCTTTTATCCTCTCATGACATCTGATTTCTCAGTTATAAAAGCCACTCTGATCATTTGTCTCATTGAAAACCATAAGTATCCTTTGACATCAAGTATGTGCTGAGTGTGGGTGTGAATGTAACCCTCAAAAGGGATGGGAATTACCTGAAGGTTTGGTACAGAGTTGGAACATTGACATGAATACTGATAAACTTTTTGCTTGTCTGTTTTTTTGCATGGCGGACTCCTGTCATTTTTCAAGACTGATTTAGAACATATATTTCTTATGACACACAATCTACTAGTCTGCCTGTTTCGACTTTCTGAAGGTGACAATCTAAGTTAAATTGACTGCCTCCAAACATGTATTTTCACTTCTAGTTCCAATGATGGAAATGAAAGAACAATTTATATAAAACTATATTTTAGGTTCATTTGAGGGACATTAAATAACCAAGAAATGATCATAGTCGCATACAATGCACACCTATATTTTGTACAAAGTTCTAATCCATGGGCATCATTTTTTTGAACCTGCAGAAAAATGTTTAGCTAAGAACATTTAGTTAAGATGCATAAGAAGTCATACTGAGCTATTGGTTAGGCTTCTGAATATTAGCATCACCATTTATCACCACCTCCGGATACAGAGAATCTGCCACATTCTGGAAACATAAAACCAACTAAATATATAGAACAAATAGAAACCATGGGCCAATGCTCTTTATTCCCAGACTACAACAGACAAGAATGATAGTTTTCTATATCAGGAGTGCTAGTGATTAACACACAGGCGAAAGGAGGTCACAGATAATTAAGCCCAGGCAGTGGGCATGTTCTAATCCACCACACTGAGAATGAGGGAACGATTTCACCAAGCTCAATACAACCTACTCACTTCTGCTCTGAAAGGTAGTTCAGAACAGCTGAAAAAGGCCAAAATTGAGGCACATATGCTTAATGGATACATGACTGAGTCACTCTGTGAAATAAAAAAAGAACCTGACAATGTTAGATAATGGGCCTACAGACAGCTATTCACAAGGAAGGTGTAATCTCACTAGCAACCAAATCTTAGAACCTCAGTGGCTGCTGCCCCCCCTTCTTGCTTCCCCCATGTTCCTGCTACTTCAAAAGGAGACAAAGGCAGAAACCTGCAGTGAAAAGGTAATTAGGAGTATATACAATGCAGTGTAATCAAGGTATAGAAAGCTTACTGCCAATTCAATGGTGGCACAGAGTTCAGTGACTTTTCAGTGGTAAACACACAATATAGATGTGATGGACTGTCTGATACTCATCAAAAGCAGGCCAAGTCAAGTGAAGTGAGGGGTAAGAGTAGAAAGGAAAGCAACAAGAGAAGAAAAAAAAAAAGATACACTGCATTCAAATCTCCTCAACATATTCTACACATTTTTCCCTTGAAAGTTAAGATCACATTTTAATATTTCCTTCATTAGAACAATGATGAGCTTCAGCAGAGCACAGATCTTAAAATCTAAATCTCAATGCGATGCAGCAAACTGAAAGTCACAATCTACTTTCGTCTATCTTGGAGGCTCTCAACGTGTGAAAAAAAAGCATCAAGACAAGTAGGCCACTAACAGCAATGCACAGCAACGCACAACCTAACCATGTAGGTAACTTTCATTAATACAAAGTATGCAACAGCCATGTGTTTTCCCCAGTTTAAATTTAATATGAACTAATACAAAGTATTATGAACTGAATGCAACTATTGCTAAAAAGTTACATCAAATACACTTTGAAGCAAACACAGTAATCCAGTGCATCCCTTGACTTTTTTTTCCCTAACCATTAGATGACCTGAGTGAGTCAGCTCGCATATCCTGCTCCTGTTTCCTGCGTGTCCATTTTCTCCTCTTTTTTGCACACCAAAAGCAAAGCACATTTCGCCCCCTCATATCCACCAGCTATAGTAATAACTCACTCTGCGAAAATGTCACATGAAGCAGATTATCAGCCTGCATCAGGCACATTTGTCATGTCTAGCATTTATCACCGGTCACTTAATGGATAGTTCAAAGGAATGAGAAAGGACTAAACAGGCTTTTCACAGGAGTGGTATGCACAAATGTAGCAGGTGTGCACAACGTAGGGTTGCCACCATTTCAACAAGCCATAACCAGGCACTCCTATTCCATTAGACTGACCAATAAGGTATCATAGACCTGTACTCTGTATTTGACTTTGCCTGCCAACTTTTGATTGGCTTAAAGTTTCCAGTAAGAGGGAGAAGTAAAGTGTGACAAACTGGCGAATATGACTATATTAATTTTTCAGGAGAACATCGCAAAAAATAAACTGTACAAATGCAAGTCTGAACTAGAACTCCAGGCATGTCTAGTTGTAACCTGAATGGGCGGCAAACCAGTACCACGCCATGGTTCACGGCGTTTCTCTCATTTCCTCTTAAACACAGCCTTAAGGAGCAAGCAGTCATTTTTTAACAATGATTCTTCATCATGTAACGAAACATCCATTATTCTGACACCTAGTGTCCGGGATGTGTCAGGGTGCCTATTTTAAAAATGGCCACTTGCATGTGGGGGGACCCACACTATGGGACCTTCCTGGCTTCCTGCACATTTTCAGCTTTTCTCTGCTCCAACTAACCAACCAACCAACCAACACAGCAGAACAGAGGTACAGAATACCAACATGGACTGTCATGCCATCAACATCAGCGATGGGCGTGGGCTAGGATACTTCCAGGCTGCCCCAAACCTAGACAGGAGCAACCGAGGGTAAAGGGCCTTGCTCAGGGGCCCGGCAGCGGCAACTTGGCCAAGGCGGGTCCCAAACCAGCAAACACCCGATCACAAGTGAAGCACCACAACCACAGAGCCACCACCGCCCCTCTGCTCCAACACACTTCACAACACACTGGAACAGTGTGCCCCAGGACTGGACTTGACATGTACCCGTTTGTGCAATGTTTATTAGTGTGTCCATAAAGTTACGATTAGGAGATCTCTACTGTATGATGGGCTCTCAGACGAGGGAATGAAAGCCTGACAATGGAAGCAAACTGACTGAAGGCACTCTGTACACCCTGATGTTTGTTCAGATAATCCTCTAACAAACAAGTACACAGCACTGAAATGAAGAGATAAACAGTGCAGCATGATTGTTCATTTGTATTACTTATACAGGTGCCAGCCTTGATACACAAGACATGGTTTTTGCTAATGTGCAACGGACCATGTTACCCAGATTTTAAAATGAGTGGACTCAAGTCAGCTACTTCAGATGACTTGCCACATCTATTCCCATATGACAGGCTTTCAGTCCGTAACATACTTTAGACAAGCTTTGGTTCAATCTAAAATAAGCGCTATATTTCACAAAAATAAAGCAGATTTCTCTGCAGCAGGCGGCTCAGGCCCCTAAAAGCACCGCGACACAGAGAGGCGTGAAATCCAAGCAATGCGGCGGCTCTGAAGATCGAGCCTCATGGCAGCAAAGTGAAAAGTGCAGGCCACTTACTTCCCCCTCCAGGAGTGTTTGGTTGTGTAGAAACAGGCCAAGTCTTTGTTGTCTTTGAGGACATTCATCTTCTGGCAAGGCCTGCAACAGGAGACTGGTGTCAGAGTCCATTAACAAAGAAGAGAGGCATATGAGTGGAACATGACCTCGTGTAAACACATTTTCGTAACAGAGATGCTTTAGTAAGGAAAGAACGCATGTCAAAGTCTAATGCATGAGCACAGAATCAGCCAGTGGACATGTGTCAGTCTGAGGTTGATGTTCGTTCAGACAGCAGCAGTTCACCCATTTCATAATAAAAATGAAAATTTAGATTTTTACTGCGTGCAGGCAGTTATGTCTTAAATTCAGCATTATTATTGGGCACAGTGTCCATAATTATGCTTAGATAATTCCAGGCAACATGCTCACCCTGAAAACCAACACATAAGGTCAGACCTTTCATTAGAAAGATGCACTTTAATGCAAACGGAAGGCACTGCTGTTGTGTGAGGGTGAATGAAATGAAATGAAGGTCTCGGACAGAATCTCAGAATCTCTCGGACACTCAGGAACTGAAGTGCCACAACAATTATAGAGTTTAGGGTTTCCCACAACTCCAGCATATAAACCCTAAATGATCCAGCAATTATCTTATAAACTGAGTCAAGCTACATTAGAGAAACCAGCAAACTTTGCAGAGCTCAGGGACGCCCGTTACACTTGTCGGAAAACTTACATTCACAGCCAGATGCAGCAGACACGTGATAAGCAAACGAGCTAAATTCCCTTTTCAGCCTGTAAAATGCTGCTATGGTCTAAATGCAGGTTGCCTAACAACTGGGAAGAGATAAACAAAAGTTAAGATAGAGAAACAAAGGAAGTCAGACAAATGGGACTAGATTATACTTATGGTTCCCACGAAAGGAATCACCCGTCTCCGTGCAGCAACTTGCAGCTGACGCAAACTTTTTTTTTTTTTTAATGCTTTGGATTTACATTCTGAAATACCAGATCATTAAGACACATGCTCTGAAGAAAAATGTCTTTGTGACTGTCCCGGGCGATGTAATCAGCCATGGTCCAGTTATATTAACCAATCAGGAAGCTTCTCTACAAGGAGGCAGTCAGTTATTTCGCATATGCACAGCAGCCAATACAGAGCTAAGCAAAAGGGAGGGGCTTTAGAGAGGCAATTGAATGGAAGGCATGGAACTGAAGATAGTGGACTCTTTCTGGGGCCAAGTCCATCGCAAGTTAGCAAGAACTCCACACAAGGCTTGCAACAGTTTAAATATAGACATATTATGCACCTAATTATTTTAGTATGTAGATATTAAAGGCAAGTAAAGCACCAGAGCTTTATTTAGCTATCAGATGTTTAGTTATCAGAAGGTAAAACAGCTCATCCAAAGCATTTAAAAGTGCATCAGCTGCAAGTCACTGCATGGAGACGGGCGATTCCTTCTGTAGGATCCATACACATAGCCCATATATATACCCCTTAACACACTTTATGCTGGTTATACACTGCACATATTCTGCTCTCAGCACAGACTCAGCAGGCATAGCAGCAGCGCTACGATGACGTAGTAAGGCTGATTAGAAAACATTCTCACTCCTCAGTTATGCTGATTGGGGGTTCTTACACATGTCTAGTAGTGTCAGTACATGCGGTTTATACAGCTATGTGGTTTCACAGTGGCATCAGCCAAAGTCCAATTTCTCCTCACTGCTACAAATCACCCAGTAGAAAATTTGGGTCAAGGAAGTCACTGTGCTGCGCTGGACTGGCAGAAAAATTAATAAATAAAAAAAGTGAAAAGGCTACCGTAATCTTATATAAGTGAAAAGCCAGATGTTGCTAGAAAAAAAAAATTGGAATAATTTAAATAACAGAAAACTCTTAACCAAAGTTGCTGACACATGCTGAACCAAAGTGATGAGTGCCTCTCCTCTATAGCTGTTTAGATTCTTAAAAACCCATCATCAAGAGAAAGCACAAGAAAGAGGAGGCAGAGAAAAAAGATGAGTGAGCAATTGGAGTTCACAGTGAGAGAAGCCCATGTCCGGTGTAAGGCCTGATGTCATGGATGCCTCCGTCAGCATTCTCCATCAGGACTGGGAGAGACCATCTCTATCCTTCCTTCCTCACCTCTGCGGCCTGACATTAAAATGCTAACGCTGCAGCTGAACAGCACCAGAGAGGCATGTGCTCTGAAACGCAGCGAACCGCTCCCGTTATCCAAGCTGATCATTTATTGCACAAGAGGTAGTACACAGCGCTCACACTGATGTGTCAGGTTGTGAAAGCGGAGCACAATGCTACCCGTTGCAACTCAAGGGAACAACAAAAAGATTTAAAAATTAATTTAATGTGCCACTGAGCAGACTGAAATGCTTAGTCCATTCAGAAGCTATATAACTACAGGAAATACCCATGTGTGACAAACTATCGACATAAGAGGATACTACTACAAACCTGTCAATGCTTCCAACGCAAACAGCTGGTCAGGCCTGAAGACTCAACATGTGGCTCTTACTGAGTCATAACAGCAGACAGGAAGATTTCACACTGGGCTAGGATAAGCTATAAGACCTAAGTGCTCAACAGCACCAGACCTTTTAACCTCAGCAATCACAAGACCAGCAACGGCCGTTCTGACTCACTTTACAATTATGGGTACAGATTCATAAGGGGCATCACTTAAGTTTTCCAGTGTCATATCACAGCCAGCCTATTGTACTCTTTCTAGCAGGCCAGGGCTAATATTCAGCATTGCATATCAATACTGCATTTTTCACTCAAAGTATGCAAATGCTGAGTAAGTAACTTTGTTGTGGCCAACAGGCTAAGGATTCCCCTTTTGAGTCAAGCTCAACTCAAGGTTTCAAAGAGTTCTTCCTCATGCCTTCTCATGGAGTTTTTCCCTCAGCTTGCTCTTTAGGGATGTAGAAGAGGATTGTGAAGCTGACTTTGTAGCAATCTCATGGTGTAAGAATGCATTCCACAGATAGGATTTTAAAAATATTTTTTTTAAATGTGAAATGAACATTTGTAAATTGTGAAGTTTCTTAAATTGCTCTAGCATTCCACAAGGTGAAGTATGTGATTCAAATGCAGAAGGGCTGCAGTTAAAGCTTTTGAAATGTAAAATGACATCAGCACATTAATAAAGGCAATAATATTTACATTTATGGCATTTAGCTGACACTTTTTTCCAAAGGGACTTACAGTTCTGACTGAACACAACTTGTGCACCTGAGGGTGCTTAAGGGGCCTTGTTCAGGGGCCCCAACAGTGGTAACCTGGCAGTGGTGGGGCTTGAACCAGCACCCTTCCTATTACAAGTCAAGTACCTTAACTACTTATACAAATATAAACAGTCTCATTAAAAGGTGCATCTCTGTGGGTGAGAAAGATAATGCACCATTATTTGACTTTTAGTTGTTTGTTTGTTCCTGTTTTCATTCTTCCTTACCCCTGAGGAGAGGTAAGGAGACCTGGTGCTGAACCAATTCGATGACTCTCTAGGGGAAACACTAGCTAGGTAGGTAAACAAGCATTCCAGGAGGTGGTCATATGACCAAACTTCCCAGCTCTCAGCATGGATCAATAAGGGCTGCATTATACAGCAAAAGCGCAATTACAAGCAGGCCCAGTGACAGAACCCCCCACAGACAAACACCACAGATGATGACTGAAAACAGACTCTACCTCAATGGTAGCACAAAACAGACAAAATTCAGGTTTCTGATGTACATTACTGTTAGCTGGGTGATTGTGTGTACTTCTTGTGTACTGTCTACGACTTCCTGACAGTGTGTCTAAAGAATGGATATAGACCTATCAAAACTGTAAAAATGGGTACAAGGGAACAGGCAAACCTACTTGCACTACTCACTGCATTAAGTGTCCTACCGACTCAGAAGATGACAATTATTTTTACTGTTGATTGTTATGCTTGTAGTTCAAACAGTGTTCTACAAACAGACGTGTTAAAACCCCAAAACAATCAGCTAGAAAAGCTATCGTTGAAAGAAGATGGCAGTCACATGACAAGACTAAGACATGGGCTCCTGGACTCTCAACAAAAACGGAGTCAACTCTAGGTGGTTACTAACCTTGTGAAATAGCGCGTCTCAACCCCTCGGTTTTCTATAATCTCACTATGCCATCAAATAGTTGTTTTTTGTTTGTTTGTTTGTTTTAAACGACACGAATCACGCCAACGCACTAGAAGTGACTTCCTAAAGCGACTAAAATCAAACCGTCTTTTACTAGTCTTATCAATCGAGTAATTAATAAACAATAAAGACCAATTGGAGATGACTTAACCGAACAGGCGTCGATAGGCTATAGGCATCTAACAGCTGAGCCAAAGAGGAGGGCGCTATCGTCTACACTTGGGGGTAACTTCAGCATTTCAAAAGCAAGAGCAAAGCGAAAAATGCCAAGCATCTGAACTTTCCCACGCATAATTTAAAACTAGCTAGCAAGTTGTATTTATAAACACACACCATGAAATGTCACCCCCACATTTAGTCAGAGGAAGGAGAATTATAGTTGTAACTAGTTAGCTAACTGGGTTTGTTTGCTGACTGTGAAGTGCATCAAGTTGATCAGCAGGCCCTTTACATGAAAATAATGCATAATGTTCTGCATAATTTTCTATAATGACAGCATAACAGTGAAACAGTCTACTAGCTAATAATCTAGCTAAGTGCTAACTACTTTTGACGAGATTCCTGGAACAATATAACGACTCTATGACGTTACAGCGAAGTTATGTTAAGTTAGACAGGTTAGCTAGCTGAATGGCTAACGCTAAGAGCATTGAGAATTTCAGCAGCTAAACACGTAGCTGGATATTTCGGCAGTGAGAAACAGTTTCCTCAACGCTTGCCACAGATAATCCACCGCTTGCCACTTTTCCAAATTGACCCTTCAGCTCTCAGTTCACATTGGGATGTCAGTACCCGGCTAGGTACCAAAACTGGCTAGTTAGCTCGCTTGCACGAGCAATCGGGTTCCACTGCATCAATGGAACACAAATTGATGTAACCCAGCAAGTAACCGCGAGCGGAACTGGCGCGGGTGCAACATTTTACCTGAATGTTCGATATCAGATGCGACTCGCCTTCGTCCCTTTACCCCCACCCTGCAAATATGCGTAAACGTCTCTGCTCTTTCCTCCTAAAAGGTGATGCTTAGCCTTGACAACTGCGCTTCCCTTAGTAAGAAAACTCAGGACGCCGCCATATTCGTTTTTTGGACAAAGTAAAGGTCTGCGCAGTCGCAGAACCTGCTTGTCATGAGGCTATCAGCTGGTTGGCTAGACAGGAAGTACCCAAACAATCATCGGAATAAGAAGAACGCACCGGGGTATAATTGTTTTATTTCTTTCAGGTATGTGAATGACAGCTGACTACGTTAAACGGTGCTAAAAGAATGCATGGTTTCATGTGTCTGACAACATTGTCCAAGAACTACTGTTTAGTCTAGGTAATAAGAATCCCAAACTCTCTTGGTAATACTGCACCATGTTTTTTAGGCTTCTTTCCTGTGCTCATGACGTTTGGGACTAATCGAGATACACAATTATGAAATAATGAAATCCTTAAATATTACACTAAATATATATTTTTTGGCCTCATGAATACATACATTACCAACATACAACATTAAGTACACTGAATAATATGAATTAAATTGGCAAACGAATATATTTTCTAATAATGAAATACATAATTGCTTTCTTGCTACATAATTATAAAGTCATATTTAATCATTGCTTTTTATATGAATATGTAATTTAAAAAAAAATGCTAGTGCCCACATTGCAAGATTCCCCCACACTCAAATGTTGTGGAATATAGATTAAATATGCATACTTTATGCATACTGAAAATATGCATACATATCACCTTTTTGCCCATATTTGTGTAAATCTATGATCTATTGTAGACACTTAGCTGAGATAGCATATTGCTGACATTTAATAGTATAAGTTGCATCAACAACATATTTTCAAATAGCCCAATCATTGCCCAAGATGCTCAGTTTCATTATTATTTCATTTCATCTTTTATAATGGAACTGAGCATCTTGGGCAATGATTGAAAATGTACTGAAAAATAAACTGTGTACAACAGATGTTCTTTGCTTTATGCACGTGGAGTTGGAACTGCATTCAGGATGACTGACAGACTGTTAGGAGGTATTTTTCACGTAGCGTATGCAAGCTCAGCACTCATAAACACAGCTTGTGGTCATTACTTTACACAAAAGCAGAGGACATGAAAAGACAGCATAGGCTTATCCATTATCTGAACGCAGAACGTGTAGACCAACCACTATATACAACAGACTGGTAAATGTACATTAGAAATATACGTATATGTGTATATGTAAGATATATATCTCAAACTGACAAGATTGTATTCTCTATTGTAGTGATTACTGCCTTATACACTATTTTGGTTTTGTCAACATACCAGGGTAAGTTGTGTTACACAAATTGGCTGGATATCTAGGGTGTATGTACTACAAAAATACAATCTGTATTCAGTGTATTTTACTTATTATATTTTAATTCATTTCTGTTGCTTTTTGGTAGGCTATTACTTTTAGGTAATGTTGGCACTTGTGTTCATTCACTGCTCCCTAGTGGTAGAATGTTGCAGCACGTGAAGGAGGTTTTGCCTCAACATGTGCAACTTTCATTGTTAAGAGATAGTTACTGGCTAACACTGGTCACATCATTCAAAATGTTTTCCCTCTCTAAGAATTATCAAAATATTTTTATGTTTAGGATATTCTACCTATAATGCAAGATACTTCTAATGAGCAAATGACCACTGTACATTTCTGTGTCTCTTTGTTTCTCTCAAAAGCAATAGACAGAATGGATATTCTAAGACGATGGAACACAGTAACAATAAACATAAGTAACGGTTTCTCCAGGAGAAACAGCCACATACACACATCCTACTCACTTCTAATATGAGAGCTTGGTCAATGAATCAAGGAATGTCTGAACTGTGAATTGAATCTTGGTGACAAATAGCAAACATTAATAAAGAAAACTTTTACAACCCCCCTCTATGAGTCAAGGCTAATTACGTTTGTCTTATTGAAGTTATTTAAAAAATGCAATGCAAAACTGATCTAATTTTTTTTTCATGTAATATAAAAACAATTATTTCTCACATTGTTTGGATTATTTCATCACATTCACTCACCACAACTGCAGGTAGAGGGGAAGCATTTTGCTGTGTATGACTTGCTGACATAAAAATTGATGTGGACTAGCATGGCCAGGAAGGCGGTCACGTTATAAAGCATCTGATCCAGGGGAGCTGAACATGCGCTGCCCATTAGCCTTATTGAGTTAGCGTGCGACTACACCAGGAAAGCCTGGGTTTCCATGCTTTTCTTGGATGCCTCTGTGGCTCAAAACAAAATGGACATTGATGACAAATTTGTCTTAAGTCACAGATGTGAACAGACAGTAACTGTATGATCTGTTATTCAGTAAAGATTAAGTGATACTGAATCAGTGTGGCATGGTTACAGCATGACATTTTTGAGTCATGGAGAGGAACTGTTCCTGTCATATGGCCTTCCAGAAGAAAGTAACCAAATATGCCATAGATGGGGGGCACACGACATATCCCTCCAATAATTCCTGCTCACACTACTCATATAATGTGTTTGGTGGTGTGAGCAGAAATGTGAGTTCAACTGTGAATTGAAATGCCATAATTTGCTTGGGTGACTGGGTTGAACATACAGCAAGTTAGACATTTTTCTTTAGAAACACAAAACTTCACTCATAAGTCTTTCTGAGCAAGTGATAAGAAAATTAGTGTTTACATTTTAAACCCATATAGCAAACAGAGCATCTAAAACAGTATATAATAAGTTATCATGACATAATTAAAAGGTTTAAGGAGAACAACAATAACAACCTATCAAAAATAATAGGTAACTGCTCGCTCTTTGCAAAAAGCTCCCTGGTCGTTCTAGGGTTAGACTAAACAGATGGCCTCGATAACCTGGAAGCCATTTACGTTGCGTCCCTGTAGTACCTGATGTGCATAAAGCGCCATCTACTTGTTCATCTCAAATTCCTTCCCAAATCTACTTGGTTAGTAACGCAGTGACGCTGTTCCGTTTCCAAGCGCAACTCAAACATAGCAACGTTAGACTCGAGACAGCTAGCTAGGTTAGCTAATTGGGTTTTACTTAAATACTAAGAAAGTAAAATCTCGGTTTGTTGCTTTAGTGCCTTACTGTGCCATATACAATTTGCACTCCGACGTCTTGTTTCCCCTTCTACTCTAAACAGAAATCTTTTTTAAAAATCTTGCTACGATGGTAAGTAACAGCGTTAGCTATGTTGGCTCAGTAAGATAGCTAGTTTGGTGACAACCAGCGTCTTAGCTTGATGGCTAGTTAGCTAACGTGTCGTGTCGTGTCAGACAAGCACGCCAAATATAACATTAAATCCACCGAAAGGCGTTTGTTTTGTTAGTAGCTGGCTAACTACATAACAACAGCTCGCTGGCTAGCTAGCTATCTAATAGACATGGTCTTACTTGAGAAACGCGCCTAAGGAAGCAGCGAGATGCTGTTATCTGTTTGTCTAGTTATACCGTGACTATGTAGCTATACCTAGCGTTAGCTGGTTAACGAATAATGATGTTACTACCGTTACATTGTTTGTTACAAAACATCACAGCGTGAAATAATTTGTAGGTAGGTAGTATAGATCATCATGCTGTTTAAAACCATGCGTTAAAACATTCTAATCTCACTATTTGTGAAGACAACTAACAATCTCTCTCTCTCTCTCTCTCTCTCTCTCTCTCTCTCTCTCTGCTGTATTGTATGGGCATGTAAAGTAATAACTTTAGACACTAGCTAACCTGTCACGACTGTATTGTATAGGCTTGCATAAGCAAACCAACCACTACTTCAACAGTATAACAAGTATTTAAAGCAGCGTACTTTAGATTATGCCCCCCTCCAAAAAAAATTAAACATACCAAATTAAATGAGTCTTTTAAATTACTGTTGTCATGACTTTCAATGGCTTGTTGCACCTCTCTTTCTTTGTGTTAAATACTTTTTCCCCTGTGTCATTTCTCATTATTACACATAACTTAATTTATGGATATATATGGTTTGATTTCTTTGCATGTGTGGTTTGAATGGGTTGTTACCGACATGGTGAGAATTTCATGTTAGTAGCACCTTTAGAAATAAATTTAGTTAGAAAATTGGTGACATGTTCAATACTTATTTCACCTGCTGTATGTACTATAAGTGTTTTTTCCTTTATACATTTATTTATATATATATATATATATATATATATATACACACACACTTCTGTTCCCCAGGCTGATTTTGGGTTCAGTGAGCATCACCAGAATGAGGTAATAAACTACATGCGCTTTGCTCGCTCCAAAAGGATTCTGAGACTCAAGACCATTGATTCCTGCTTTCAGGACCTGAAAGACAGCAGGTAAGATGCCCTAGTTCTCCATTTCTAGTGTATTTAGTTCAAAGTATCATCATCGTCCATCAAAATAGTCCCATAATGTTTTTAAACATTTTAGGATGATGCTAACTCTCTCGTTTTTTCCTTCCTCTAACCCCCTCCATTTCCCCAACATCTCTCTCCCTCTTTCACTTGGTCACTCTCTCTCTCTCTCTCTCCCTCACCTACCCACTTCTTTCAAGAACATTTTCTCCCTCTCTGTTTCTTTCTTCCTCCTTCACCCCTCCTAACCGCAAACCCCCAGGCTGGTGGAGGAGACCTTCACCATGGACGAGGTGGGTGACATTCTGGAGGGCCTGCGGGTGGTGGTGCGGGGCGAGGTGGAGACGGAGCTCATCAACACAGCACACACCAATGTGCTGCTGTTGCGCCAGCTCTTCTCCCAGGCTGAAAAGTTCTACCTGAGGCTGCAGACAGACATCTCTGAGCTCGAGAACCGGTGGGTGCTGCTAAGGATGTCCACACAATCATGTTTTATTGTGAATCCAAAATGTCTGTGCTCAGTCTGCACAATCACAAATTAAATACCATTTTACAAAGTCACAGAGTGGAATTGTCAGAACATCGTGTTATTGAAGTATTGGGTGTGACCATGAATGTTAGTGATGCTTGTTTTGTCACTGCATGGGAAAAGTCAAAGGCAATTGCAGTTGATATCAACTGACCTTTCCTCCCTGGCCTTCATCACCTGAGCCTTTATATGAGGTGTGTGCCAGCAATTCAGAAACTCTCACTAGCTTTGACCGGGTCATGAAGTCATGGCCCCTTTTCTATTCAAAGAAAGCCACTTCCTTCCTAAAGCTAAGAGCAGATGTTGTAATATGAGTGAAACCACACAGTTCAGATGCATTCACCATGCATATGAGCAAGGGCATAGCATTTGTGTATCATACACAACACAGATCTTATCTGTGCTGCAGAGCCTTTATGATCTTGGATACACAGTGATGAACATTTTTCATAAGAGGGTGACGTTGTTGATTTAAAAAAACAACTTTACCTGCATAATTTTAGTTATTATTATACTTCTATTATCAATTTACCATGATGCAATACTAAGGAAATATACAAATTATTTCAATCTGATCTCCATGTACTGCATCTGTAGTGCATGATCAATTACCACAGACAGTAATTTTGATGCATTTCTCTGTACTTAGAAAGGAATGTGGGGTAGGGGGAGCAGTTCACTCTAAATATTACTTGTAATATCTTTATCTTATAATATCTTTGATCACCTGTGCTTAGAATTCCATTAGAAGTGTAATTCAGACCATTGCTGACAAGAAGTTGGTTGTTAACCCTTTTTGTTCACATCATTTCAAGAGCATGAGTCAGAGATCTGCATCTGATTTTCTTTGACATATACACCTAACAAAAGTGAAGAGCCACATAAAACCAAATGTGCTTACTTTGTTCAATAAAATCTAATTGGAGTTACTTTTAATATTATTCAGTTTAATATTATTATGTATGCACACAACAGAAGATATTTTATTCTTTTACTCTCAAGTAAAAACAGCACAACATCATGGGTTGTTTTATTTTGTAGGCTAATAATGAACAAATTAAATATTAAATAACATTTAATATAACAAATCATATCTAAAATATATGTCAGAAATGGACTTTTTTTTCTGCTCTGGAGTCCATCACCTTAAAGAAAATGTAGTTGTTTGGCAAGTAATTGCTAGGTACGCAAGGTGTCTACCATTTGTCAAAGTAATGAGAACAAAATTAAAGAGTATTTCCCATTTTATGTTGTTTTTAAATTAACTTTTAAGGTAGTATTTGTGCATGCGTTTAACGTAACTGGTTTCCATGACAAGTCATACTCAGGCTGAAGAAAGAAAGAGCTGTCGTATATATAAACACAGATCAGAGAAAGCCAAGCAGCAAACAACCGTGTGTGTGTGTGTGTGTGTGTGTGTGTGTGTGTGTGTGTGTGTGGGGCCAGAGGTCTTCTCTTTTCCAACAGCCTTGGAACGTGCTTCTTGGTGTGGCTTACGCAAATGTGCACACAAAGGAAAACGCCCATCTATGTAGGCCCCATACACTGCTGGTTTATCAAACCACAGCGGTGAAGCGCTCTGTTTACCACCAAGGTCTTAAGTGATAAACAGTTTTCAGAAGGTGTATTGTATACGTTAAAATGTAACTGCCGTTTTCTGCCCCCACATGAGGTGGGAAGGAGCAGGTGTTTTGCCACTGATGATACCGAGATGTGTCTGTGTTATACACTGATTTAGGGTGTCATCTTTGTTCTTTTAGATCTTTGATATTTTAGGGTATGCTTGCTTCTCTG
Source organism: Electrophorus electricus (assembly GCF_041902795.1). NCBI lineage: Eukaryota > Metazoa > Chordata > Actinopteri > Gymnotiformes > Gymnotidae > Electrophorus > Electrophorus electricus. The sequence goes on along the minus strand of NC_137497.1, from coordinate 38,253,715 downwards.
ACTAAATTATACATGTACATGAGCTCTACATGCAATATATATATATATATATATATATATATATATATATATATATATATATATATATATATATATAATGTATGTATATATATATATATGTATATATATAATGTATGTATATATATGTATGTATATATATATATATATATATATATATATATATATATGTATATGTATGTATATGTATATGTATATGTATGTATATGTATATATATATGTATGTATATGTATATATATATGTATGTATATGTATATATATATGTATGTATATATATATGTATGTATATATATATGTATGTATATGTATATATATATATATGTATATATATATGTATGTATATGTATATATATATGTATATATATATGTATATATATATGTATATATATATGTATGTATATATATATGTATGTATATGTATGTATATGTGTATGTATATGTATATGTATATATATATATATATATATATATATATATATATATATATATATATATATGTGTACATAAATAATAATAATCTAGCAATTTAACTGAGATCATGAGAAGTTTTTGGGTTTTTTTTATCATCACTGCATGTTTTTTCTTTATCTTCTCCCTCACTTGTCTGACCTTCCTCACTGATCTCTGCTCTCCCTCCTTCATGTCTGTCTTCTCTAGAGAGCTATTGGAACAAGTAGCAGAGTTTGAAAAGACTGATTTCAAAACCAACAGCAAGGTGGGTGGGTGTTCTATATCATCTTCAGATTTATATACACAAACTGAATGGCCACTTTGTTTGAGATGCCTGCCTTTTCATGATTGGAGAGTGCCTGTATGGAAATTAGACATGTGACCCCAGTGTGCAACATAAAATTGTGTGAGCAAGTTTTCTGTGGATCAGTTTCAGCATTTTCAGATCAGTGTTGGCAGTTGCAGCCCCGAGACTATGTAACAGCCTGCCATTAGATATCTGATCTGCCACCTCTGGCACTACTTTTAAAACAAACTAGTGACAGTGAAACAGGCAGTGATGTTGTGATAAATGAGCTCTGAGCTGAGGGATGGAGGCAAGGTCAAACAGAGCATTTTCTCAAATCAGCTTTCTTGCACTAAAGGTTCTGGTTATAACAATAGTATTAAAAAATACAATAGTTAAACAATAGTGTGCTACTTTTTTGCTGGGTTTTTTGTTATGTTTTGAACCAATACATAAGTTGACATTTGTGTATATACAGTGAATGGCCACTTTATTAGAAACACGTGTCTTTTTCACAATTGGAACTTCCCTGTAGGGAAATTAGATGAGTTCAGCATAAAGTCAGATGAGCAAGTTTTCTGTGGCTCAGTTTCATTGTAAATCCACATTAGAATGGGAGAATGGGGCGATCTGTGTGACTTCAAGGCACAGTCATCGATGCTAGACTAGCTGGGGTCAATAAGACAGTAGACTAGCTGGGGTGTTGAGAGTGTACAGAGAATGGTGTGATCAAGGAGAAACATCCAGCAAAAGAGGATCCTGTGGATGTAAACAACTCCCAGATGAAATGGGTCAGAGGAGGATGTTAAGAATTGTTCTGTTCTGGAGAATAGGTGTTGCACAGTCAAGCAAATTGCAGCCAGATACGAAGCTGATGCTTCAACTGACATGTTTGAATGCACAACTCGTCATTGTTTGGTGCACAAGGGCTATAACCAGTAGACAACCAGTTTGAGTGTTGTCTAAGGGAAACAGTGAGGCAAGACTCCAGTGATTCACTGAGCAGTGGAAAAACATCACCTGCTCAGATGAATCCAGATTTCTGTTGTAACATGCTGATTGGTGAGAATTTGTCACAAGCCCATCTTGATGGTGTCAACAGTTCAGGCTGGTGTAGGTGGAGTAATAGAGTGGGGAATGTATCCATGACACACCCTGGGTCCTATGATACCTGTTGATGGCCGTTTGGATGGTAGGGCTTACCTAATCTAATTCATCCCTTCATGGCAGATGTTTACACCATGACAGAAGAACAATTTCAGCAGGACAGTGCATCATGCCATAAGGGTGGTTTGTCATGGATTGGTTCCAGGATGATCACAGCAAGTTTTCATTCCTTCCCTGACCTTCACAGCCTCCAGGTCTTAATCCTGTACAGTATCTATGGGACAGGGTAGAACGAACTGTTCAGAGAATGCCAGTACCTCCCTCTAATTTGTGAGTTCTCCTGTCCACATTGGGCCAAGATTCCTGCAGAACGATTTCAACACCTAATGGAATCAAGGCCATGCCGAATTTCTGCAGTTCTAAATGGCAAAGGAAGTCCAATACACTACTAGATGGATGAGGCCATTTACTGTATATTCTGTGTGAAAACACTAACAAAACCATCTCAATTCCCAATACTCCTACCCTGTTAGTGCTCCTGTAGCTGACCTGGTAGATCAGGTAGATGCAGGTCATGGGTTCAAATCCCAGGGTGCACGCACTCATTCTCATAAGACATGTACGTTGCTTTGGATAAGAGCACCAAATGATGTAAAAAATCAATTAGCCACTTGTTGCCACGTGTTACAGCAATTTTATCATGGTTAAAGGTTTATTAAGCACTCATGCCCAAAACACCCATAGCTATGATAAAATGAGCTGTTGAGAGGTCAGATATCCATTGCAGGGGTTGGGGGTGTGGCGGTTTACTAACATGTTATTAGAAAGCAGATAGGAAAAGGTGATGTGCAAGGCTGATATGCCAATAGGAGAAAAAGAGAATGGATGTTTGTGAAGAGGTTGTTTAGAATATACACAGTGGTGTTTTATTGATGTTCACTGCACATATCAACAGAAATCACACCTTTTGTGGATTAATGTGTGACATGCAGTTTGAGACACAAGTTTTTCACACAGTATCCCCCAGCTCAGTTTAATCAGGCTAAGACTTCCGCTTTCTGAATATACTGCATGTGCAAGTCAGATTTGTTTAATGATATTTTGTGCAAATTTGTGAAACTTGTTTCACAAGAGATTGTGATCTGGAACTGAGGTCTTGTGTTTTTTTGTTTTTTGTTTTTTTTTGAAGATATGATGCATAACTTCCATTAATTAAAGGTAATCCTTCTGGTTAACCTCTTGTGGTATTTTAGATAAATCAGGAATCCAGTAAACCTAAGTTAGCCCCACTGAATGAGGGAGGAGTGTCTGAACTACTCAACAAGGTAAACCAGCCATAATATATAATACATGCCAAAACATTATTTTACTTAAGATTAACACTAGAGTCAAGTGGATTAGTTCTATGTGCATTTCAAGTCACAGGTCAGATGCATATATCCTGTACTAAAGGTAGCCCTTGTTTTTGTTTTCCAGGAGATCTCCAGACTACAAGAGGAGAATGAAAAACTGAGAGCTAGGCTCCGGACTTTGGAAAGCCAGGTAAAGATATTGCAGAGACCTTTGTGATTCTGTAAGCCAGGCATGTCCTAACTTTTGAGCTGAAAGGGAGTGCTGTGTGTCTTTTAAATGCAGGATCTCTCCCCGAGTTTCAGTCTCAGCTTTTTAACCACCCTTGTCATGTAATGGTGTTTAACATCTTGGTACTTACTGTGCTGTAGGCCATGAGTGCTCTGGATGAGAAGTCAAAGGCTGAAAGGGCCCTGAAGGAGCTTCAGAAGAACCAGGGAGATCAGCAGGCATGTCTTTAACAGTCCCCCAGCAGAAGATCTGTTTTGAGCCCTGACAGAGAACACAAACTGTGTCTTCCTTCAGTAGCTCCTTAATAATGATTCAATGGGCTTTAAGTGTCAATGTTCATATGTGGTACTGCTGAATTGATATACAGTGTTGTCAGTATAAGGGACAAATTCACATACTGTTTTATAGTGCTTGGCCTCCAGTGTTTTAACTGGTGAACTGATTTTTATTTGATATCATTTTCTTTATTGTCTGATATGGACTGTCCAATTGTGCTTGGTTTAGCACTTTGCACATGTCTCATTAGGTATAGATGCTAACTGTTGCACAGTTCTGAAGAATTTCTATTGACTGTCAGTAAACTTCACAGAACATAACCAGCGTAATTAAACAGGTCATCTTGCCACTTGCCTCTTTCAGTCTATTCTGCGGGCTCAAGAGATTTCCAGTCTGGAGGAGACGGTAGCAACCATGCAGGCAGACTTTGAAAAGTCGCTGAGCGCCAACGCTGCCTCCCAGAAGGAGTTGCAGGAGAGCCTGGTGTCAGCAAAGCATGAGTTGTTGCGTGTTCAGGAGCAGCTCTCGCTCGCTGAGAAGGTACTGACAGCTGAGCTATTCTGTAGCCCGCCCACTCTGCTAATCCAGTTGCAGCCTTGGAAGACAATACTTACGATTCTAAGTGAGCTTAATTTACTGTTGACTTTTCACTTTCACATCATATGCTTAACAATACAACATAATAACAGTAGTCTTTATTTATATTGTAATTTTCATTTTGAGTCCAAAGTCTCAAGTTGTTAAAGAGGAAAAAGAAACTTAAATAAAATACATTAAAGGGATAACATTAATACAGGTGATGAAATGTAGGATAAAATAAAATGCCTAATAAAATACTAATGTAAGCAAGTAGGTTTTTTGGGGGTTTTTTTGTTTTGTTTTTTTATTTCAATATTCTCTGGAGCACTGTTCCAGAAATTAGAAGGGTTATAAGAAAAAGATCTTCTTCCAACGGAGTTGCAATACCTTAGATGAGTGGAGTGGTCAGAGTGGGCTATAATCCTTCAGGAGATCAGAAAGATACAGGCTAGGCTTTAAAGGGCTTTCAATGTCATAAGCAAGACTTTGTAGTCAATGCAGAACTTAAGATATGACCCCAGTTTGCCCTGGTATGTGACAATTAAGTATACAGATCATCTCTCAATCCCCACTCCCCTTTTTTATGCTTAAGGAAGCGCATCCACAAATTACTGTTGGGGTGGATTCTGTGTAGATATTGTAATGCATTCCTGTCACTGAACTTTCCCACTCTGCACATGCGATCTGATATGCGAGACCAATTTCAGGCCTGTGTGTGTGTGTTTATTCAGGAGCTGGAAAAGAAGTTTCAGCAAACTGCTGCATATCGTAACATGAAGGAGATCCTTGGGAAGAAAAATGATCAGATTAAGGAGCTCAGGAAAAGATTACAGAGGTGAGAGGTGCTGAGTGAAGGGGATAACAATATAGTATATAGCATGTGTTATACATAACATATGCAATATACTATACTACTGCGTGTGTGTGTGTGTGTGTGTGTGTGTGTGTGTGTGTGTGTGTGTGTGTGTGTGTGTGTGTGTTGTACAAAGAATGTGAAGACGAACATTTTAGTTTCTATATTTATTCAGTCAATGACTGTGTTTAAAGACAAGAAGAAAGAAATTGGAAATGCAAGCAATATTATTGTTTGGCCAGATGGCTAACATGAGTGAGACGTTTTCCAACACATTTCTCCAGAGCATAATAGTGCCACCTCAATCAGCCTCTCTCTATAGCATTCTCGCCATGGGGAAGCTTATGTTTTGTTGTATTTTTTGACTGTTCAAATCAACATGTTGGATGAAGGACAGGAGTAGCTGGCTAGAAGAAAGTCTGTAGCAGGAAGAAGGAGGGAGGCACGTTCATGCTTTTCAGTTGTGCTTTCAAAAAAAGAGTTCAGGTTCAATTTTGAATGTCTGTTGGATCCATCACTGATATTACACAGCTCTTATACCATGGTCCGTAATCATTTGTGAGCATCTTACAAGTACATTATTGATGATTAGATTAGCCTAATTAGATTATATGACCAGAAAAGCAGGAACCCAAATTCAGTACTGCATTGAAACACTTTTTTTCATGACGGCTGCCACATATTGGATATGGACTACCTCTTGTCATGACAACTGACACACGTTTTGGCAGTGTTTTAACAAAGATCCAGCAATGTCCAGGTGTTAAAGCTGGCCATACATTCATCAGTGGTTCTCAGAATTGCCCAAGTCTCATGAGTGGACTTATATACTCTGTATTCCTTCTCAAGATGTCCAATGGTATTCATACCAGAGATTGTGGTCTCCAAATCAATAACATTGCACTGGTATTCTCGCCAAACCATTCCTTGATGATTCTTGCACTGTGACAGGGAGAATAATCTCTCCTTGGATGTACATGTTGATCATGAAAGAATGAGCCTTGGCTCCAATAATGTTATGGCACGCTCTGGCATCAAGGTGTCCTAAACAAGGTAATAACAGACTTTTAACAGACTGGTTTATGCCAGTTGAATGTCCCACAAACCACTACACCTTCCCCACTGGCATATACAGTTGTGACCAAGCAAGATGGGTCCACTGCCTTCTCACATGTTTGCATACACCAAGAGTGTGTCGTCATGTTGGTGCAGTTTGGTCTGATGAGCCCCAGTTCCAACAACCTTTTTTCTAGTTATCGGCCATTTGGTACTTATGTGTACCCCACAAATGCATTCCAAGATGAGCTCTGCACTGGTGATTTAACGTTACAGCCCATGCCACCTTGCATCTCTCATGATCACATAGTAAACGTTTTGATGATGTGTCCTGTGTTCTAGTCAATTTGTTGTACACCTTTGAGACTTCCACCTTCAAAAAGCATGGCAACTACTTAAGTTGAATTATGATTAAACTCACCATCCTGGTGCCCTTGATCATGACATTCATAAGGAAATGCTTTAAACACATTCTCTATAATCTGTTTGCTTGCTAAGGAAATGGAGTCACTGATGCATGTACCTGTTTACATGTATGCAAATAAATAGGGTTTCTTTTTGTTTCTGGTCTCTAACGCCCTGATTTACATGTCTTAAAATGTTAACATCCACAAAAAATGACCAAACTGCTTTACTAACATTTTCTAGAGAATCACATATTTTAAATCAGCAAAATGATATCTTTTGCCTTTTTAAGGGTAGTGCTGAATTCATGCAGCATACTGGATTATGTATTTCTGATGAGCAAAATAACATGTTTTATTGTTTCACTGTTACCCAAACAACAACCATCTCCCACTGTGGCCTACTCTCCTGTGCTCACGTTAAGGTGTATTTATGAGTTACTTGCTACACCTCCTTATTACAGAGTTACTTTAACCCGACTCTACTTTCATGTCTGATCAGCTACTCTTGGCTGTTCCATGGGCTTGGCTAAAGCTCACATGTGACAGCATATGCAGTTGCAGCCCAGAGGCTATATAACAGCCTGCCATTAGATATCTAATCTGCCACCTCTTATTTTAAAACAAGATAGTGATAGTGAAACAGGTAGTGATGGTGTAATAAATGAGCTCTGAGCTGGGGGATGGAGGCAAGGTCAAACAGAGCATTTTCTGAAAGGAGCTTTCCAGCACTAAAAGTTCTGGTTATAACACTAGTATGGAAAATAAAATCTATTAGTAAACTACTTTTTTGCCTCCATGCATCAAGTGTGGTTTTGAACTAAAACATAAGGTGACATTTGTGTATATACACTGAATGGCCACCTGCCCTTTCACAATTGGAACTCCCCTGTAGAGTGCAGCATAAAGTCAGGTGAGCGAGTTTTCAGTGGATCAGTTTCAGTATGAATCCACATTGTGTGAATCTGTGTGACTTCGAGGCACAATCATCAGTGCTAGACTAGCTGGGGTCAATATTTCAACAACCTTGTGGGGTTTTCTCATGCAACAATGTGAAGAGTATACCAAGAATGGAAAAACATCCAGCAAAAGGGGATCTTGTAGGCATTTCTTTTCTTGTGAAATGTTACTGGTGGTGTTTTGTTTTGGTTTTTTTTGTTGTTTTTTTTAATAAAGCTGGTCAGAACTTTAGAACTCCAGTTCTACAGTTTAGTGTATTCTCTGCCATAGCATAACTAATGCAATTTCCTTCTTGGAAGTTTCAAGCCAGCCGTCAGGTTGAATCAAGTCTGCTCAAACTGGTAAAGATGCAAAATGTTAAGTGTTTGGACACCCAAATACTGAAATAAGAGGTTTTAATCTCTCTTGCTGAATTTTTCTGTCTTCTGTTCCCCACAGATATGAGACAGATGAGTGAAACATCACGCCTACCCAATGCAAAGAAGAATCTTTTATTGACCCAGAAGAGTTAAGGTTTTTTCCTTAATGCTATACACAAGAAGATGGCATGGGACAAGAAGGAAAAAGGGGGACTGTTCATGTAATATTTCTGCTACTTTAAAGTTCCTCTTCAGAAAGAACTACCTTTTAGAGTAAGGCTTTACACATCATACTTGGACTAATGTTTTAGAGGTGCTTAACGGTATTGATTAGTTGCGTTTGAGTATCACGTAGTTCTTGCTGCTTGAGATTCTTATATGTGTGCAGCATACACACACTAAAAACACTAAAACAACACAATGACAACACCATCACATTTACTGTAACATCACATGTTTAGTTGGGTGCAGAGGAAAGGGCTCTGCACAAAACTTTACTTTTATCAGTTGTACAGAGGAATATATTTCTTTAACGGGTGAGGCATAGCTTTTTAATCTTATTATTACCACCTTGATCATCTAGCCAATGCTCATATTTTTTTCTTTTTTGTTTTTCTTTTCATGTTATTGGGCTCACTATCAATTGCATTAGGCCCACTAGCAACAGTAGCTTGTCACCAACAGAAGCCTTCCCAGTGGAGAGGTTTCTAGATAAAGAATTGTTCCTTTCTGTCTCTATTTATTTTTGTTAGTGAGTTAACTGTAGCTGAATACTTAGTAAAAGCATCTAAGCTTATTTTATTTCAAGTTCTTAGTCAGTCATGCAGCACTGTGACAATTTTCCATATTTGCTTTCCTCTCTGGGTTTATTATTCTGGATATGGGTAGGTGAATACTTTTTTCCATTCAATAGTAACCACTGTCCAATTACAATGTCCAGTATAGAAAAATTAAAAGGTGGAAAGAGACATTATAAGATATCTTCCTGTATTGTACACTGGATGATGGCAACAGTGTATTTTCAGAAAACTTACATTAGGTCTACACAATATATCACTTGTTAATTATTGACACAACGTTGGCTTCTGCAATATTGTGATATTACCACAATATTGAATTCTAGTGATTTGACAGAATACTGAAATTTACATTTAGAGTATAAATTTGAAAGGTTTTCATTGCTTCCCAGTGAGTCTTATTTGGGTGATCTGACAATGAAAAAAGACATGATGTCACAAGTGTAAATAATTTTTATGTGTAATATCACACAGGCCAGTTCTTTACCATGTCATGTTAGGTGTTCACCAGTGTAAAGTATATGATACACCTAGAGGCGTAGGTTTCATTTCAGCTTTGAGGGGCAGCACTGCTCATACCACCCAACCCAAAACATTCTATGAGTAGTGTGAGCAGCCCCCCCCCAAAAAAAAAAATCTACGCCTATGGATATATCAGCAATATTGTCCAGCAGTAATCTAAGCTTGATTTATACTTGACACTGGTGCAAGGGCGCGCGCATGAGAAATGACGCAATTGTGGTGCATTGGCCCGATGCAGTGTTGGTCATGCTCCTCTCAGATTTTGTAACTTGGTGCTAACTGTGTGCTGTGCTTCATGCAAATGAATGAATTTGAAGGTAGACTGGCTGAGAAGGCATGCCTCTACAGGCATTTTATGAATGCTCCTTCATGGAAGGTGAGTGCTATGATTGGAAAAGGAGAGGCAGTTTGTTGTAAGACAATTTATGTGCTGAGTGGAATGAAGACCCCCTCCCAGCCCCCCACTCCTGAACTCCAAATGTGTCTGTTTGGTTTGCCGGGTTTGCACTTCAAAGAAAGGAAATTTAGAGAAATATGCAGAAACTGCACCAGGTTCCCAGCCAAAAGTAAACTCAGGAAGAAAAATGTGGAAGAACTGAAACCGCAATGAATTGCCCAACACTCGAGCTTTGTAAACTCAGCTCAGAAGTAAACGCTGGCATCATTCTGAATGAGTCAAGTTAGTTTTACCGATGAAAGAACACACAAAGTGAGAGGATGTTTTTACAGTCAAGAGGTTTATTGTCAAAATTGATAAAGTGACTGGTAAACTGGATTATTAAACAAGCTTTATTGGCAACAATGTTGCCTCCTCTGTGAGGGAGTGGAGTTCAGTCCTCTGTCTTCAAAGCTGCAGCACCACAACTCATGGAAATTCCACAACATATTAGAGCTGGAAAAGCATGATGTGCCTTGCATGGAACTGAACAGTATGTGGTACACAGAGCAAATTCAAAAAGTGCTATACGACTTTGAACAGCACTGTCAAAATTTTAGCTTGTTTCAACCCATTGTAACATTCATGTGTTTTCCATTTTGTGGTACGGCTAAAGCAGGTGTGTTACTTCAAAAATGTCTTTGTTGCTCCAAATGGACTCCTGTATTAGAAGATTAAATTGTAGCTTTGCAAGCTGACATTCAGATTAAGTCAAGGGGTTCTGTTGGACAATTTTGGGACTTGCTGTCTGAGTTAAAGTATCCAAACATCAGAAAATGTGCCACATGTTTAATAGCACTTTTTGATCAACTTACTTATAGAAAAAAAAACATTTTCCACATGACAATTAAGTCCAAATACCTGTCCAACCTTATTGATGATGACTTGGATGTCTGCTTGAGATTTGGTATAAACAGCTATTGTCTAGACTACACAAACACGACTCAATTCAATGCAACTCATCAAAAAAAGTTTAGCATAATCTTTCAGTAGTAATGCTGACATCGTAAACTTTAAAAAGTGATGAGAGTGACTCTCTTTTTTGGTAAATCACAATGACTTGTGCACTGGACAATGCTGATCTCAAACCAACAAAGCTCAGGCAACCCTGTTGTAAGAGGTGGAAAAACATGAAGGGTCAGTTTTCCAAAGACAAGAATGGACAAACACATTCTCTTTTGTCATTTTTGTCTGCTTAGCAGCCATAAACACAACAATTCTTCCTATTGAGAAGCTGTTCAGTAATATGAGCAGTCATACCTGGTATGCAATGTTTATCAGGAATTCGTTAAAATTTACTACTTTTTCAGGGGTATGTCTTTGCATTGCCACCTGTAGTTTTGAGGAATACTGCAAGTATGAAGGCACTAGTGTAAATGCACATGCTCTTGTCATATTTGCACACCATCCATACAACCCTGTGTGCATGTCTTTTGCCAAAGTTTAACTCCGGCTTGAGTGTGTATGTTTGTGGTGTTGAAGTCTTACCCATTTACATCACTACTGCTTTGATTTCTGGCGATAGAACATTCCACTGTATCAACAGCAGTGTCATCTAAAATAAACCCTTGCAGTACGCTGGTTCATAAACAGTTTCTTTATGCTGCATGTAATAATGTGGTATTCCACAAAAAAAAAAAAAAAAAAGAACAAGAAGAGTAGAGGTATTTTCCACCTTTGGAGAAGAGGAGGAAAAAACAGCTATTTGAAAAAAGCTTCCAAAAGGCAAGTTTAACAAAGTACTGATCTCACTAATCACAGAAAAAAATGCCCAGAATTTTTTTGATTATATGAGGTGAGGCCTGCAGCTTCATCATATCAGTTGATTTTGGTAAATTTAGGCTACATTATTCTGATGGAGATGCCTTTTGGTCAGATCACATAGTGGATCACTCTGGAAGATGCCTGTGAAAAACAATGAATGACTGGCTGACTGAGTCCTGTTGTTAAAGTGCACATGTGAGCACTCTAGCTTTCCACATTTAAATCTAGGTAGCATTTTGCTACCAACAAGTGGAAAAGTAACAAGAATGATAACAAGGATGACATGCATGCAACTGCTGTGTTTAATCACAAACTACCCCAACTGTGTGTCATTTCAGGACTGTTACAGAGACAAAAGGTGAAGTTCAATGATTTCATATTGTGTGTCCTTTCTTGAAATATTATTTTAATAACTTAGGCTACAGGAAGGGATGCATTTGTAGCTATATAGCCATATTAATCTTGACCATTGGTTGTTTACTTTACATGAATGTATGTTCTGTGCTTAGTAACCTAGCTAGCTATCTGACATTAGTTACATTTCAAAGTTGTTAATGTTAGTGAGCAAACAGTAAGTGATGTATCAGCTGTGTGTGTTTCACAAGTAGATTATATTTTGGCTCATTGACTGATCTACTTGACTGTTTAAATGGGCATGAGCAAAGGGCTTTAGTGCATCTGTGTAGTAGCTAGCTGGCTAGCTAAATTAGTGTTACACACAAAGTATTTAGCTATGAAAACAGCAATAAAAATCTTGTCTGCAAGGAGTGAATAATGCTCTCCCTTTGATCATGCAATTATATGGGTGGATTTGTTTTTATTAATTTTAGCTAGTGGTGTTGGGGATGAACTTGTTATTAGCAAGCCAACAGGCACATTAATTATCTCAAAGCCTCTTAATACCAAGCCTAACCTTGTTTTACTTCAGGACATGCATGATTAGGGGACGGGGAGAAATGCTATCTTGCTATGTAACAAAAGCACAATTTTTGCATATTAATGGTATATGAGACACTGCAGTCAAGCACTTTGAGAAAATCATTAACTTTCTTTTCTTAAGGATAATGTTAAGTTCTCTTTGAGTGACTGCCTCCCATTTCTGACATATGAATTAAAAAAAAGAGATTCAAGTGACAAAGCACAAAAAGAATAGAAGAGCTGAGTTTGTTCACAATGAGAGCACTGCTGTAAGAGAGCACCACCTTGGAGGCCAGACTGGTCTGGCTCAACAGAGGATTGGATGCCATGGTTATCAAAGTGCACTAGGAAGTCCATTGGATGAAAAGGCTGATGGCACGACTACCTATGGACAGAATACAAGAAGTTCCACAGAGCATCAGAGCGAGTGCACTAAAATGTTGTCACGTTGGCCAACTGCAAAGGTCATCAGCATGCCGGTTTATGTAATGTATGATCCAAACCACTCTTGGGCAGGGGCTCAAGAAAAGAAAGGCATACACCACCCACATTCCTTCTGTATATAGTTTTGCATATATTTCACACAAATAGACAAATAACCACAATAACGATAAATCAGTTAAATAATGAAACACACAGCCATCGTTTTACCACCGTCAAAAAAGAATAATTCGACAACATACAGCGGTTTCAAAATGACTGCATCTTGACGTCCAAAAAACCAATAAAGGTTTCCATAATTTTTCATATTCTCCTCCCCTTTCTCTAGTTATATAAGTGAGTCTCTCCAGTAAAACACAAGATGCACCCATAAAAGAATACATTTTTCTCCAAGACAAAGCTATTATCCTTCTGGCCTGCAGGAATCCAAAGAAAATAGATTTACCTGTTCTGAATGAACAATAAAGGTCTCTGGATATATTCCTTGAACCCATAGTTTTGCTTTTTGAAGCAACTTCACTCCAATAATCTCAGATATCATCTGAACAAATGTCCAGTATTCTTTTAATTTTGGACAGTCCCCTCAGTAATGAAATAGAGTACCTTTTCATTCAAAATTTAATTCAATTCAAGTATCCAGAATGTCAAGAGACCAATGGTTCATGTTAACCAAGGTAATGTAAGTTCTCATTAACCATTTATATTACCTCCATTCCTACTGTTCTCACACTGATGTGGTCAAACCTGAAGAAGGATTAGCACAGGTAGCACCTAGGCCTGATGTGATCCATGCCTATGGGCTAAATAAACTTAACAGCTCTGTGTGACCAACTACCAGAACAAATTTACCACCTACTCAATACTGGCTCCTATCCAGTCTGGCTAACAGAAGCTAGGACAGTGCTGGTCACAAAGATCCTAATCAGGGCTAAACACCATCTAACTGCAGACCAGAAACCTGCCTGTCCACCACAAGGAAGCTCTTGTGAGGAATACTAGCCACCAAGCTGAATGAGCACCACCTACTGACAGATAGAGCAGTCTACCAGGATTCCAATCCAGACTGACCAACCTAAACCAGGCTCAAGTACAAGAAAGCATGTGACTCAATGCCACACACCTGGATGCTCGAATGTTTAGCGCTATATAAAGTTGATAAGACTAGATCATTCTAACGCTGTGATTAGGAAGGCACAACAGCCAATGTACTTTCTGAGAAGATGCAGAAGGTTTGGTCTGAGTACAAACTGCCTAATTAGATTTTATCGTTGTACTGTAGAGAGTATTTTAAGTTATTGTATTACAGTATGGTATGGTTGCGCCACAACTTCAAAATGTAAAAACATAGATAAGATTGTGAAGACAGCTGAAGCTCTGACTGTTTCACAATTGTCACATTTAGACCACCTTTACACAACTCACTGTTGGATCAGAATACAGAATGTCCTGAGGGAAACCTCTCACCCTGCATTTAGTTTGTTTTAACCATTACCATCAGGAAAGAGATACCGCTGGCTGCATGCTAGAACCACACGTTATAAACAGTTATCCCCAGGTTATTAGGATGTTAAATAGTAAGTAGTGATGAATTAATCGATTTTGTTGTATGTTGGATGTGCAATGTTGTATGTACAATATCTTGATTTAAGGTGGATGTTTTTAATGATTTAATGCTCTTATATATGACAGTGGTGTTATGTACAGGAAGAGATCTCTATGACTTGATTTTCTATTGTTTTTTGGGCACTTCTTTAAGAAAAACATGACAAATAAACAAATTAGCATTGAAATGACAATTGCCCACGTCACCATAAAGTGTGGAACATACCAAGGATATGAACAGTCCCCACTACTGTTCTGCCTAAACCTGAATCCTCTCAATTAGAACATCAATAATAGTGGGTAAGAGAAGGAATTTGGCAAGAGAAGTGTGGTTGGCACATAGCAAAAAGTGGAAAAGTGATCAGGACAGAGGGAATTGAACTTCCCCAAGGCTATATAATAGACCTGTAGAACAACTACAAATGCCTTGGGATAATACAATCACATGGAACACATGAGGCAGAAATGAGAGACAACAACCTCCAAGTAGCTCCATAGAGTAAGTCAGGTCTTCAAGAGTCAATTGAATGTAAACAAAACTCATAAATATTAATGTCCTTGCTAGTCATCAGATACCCAGTAGGCACGATTTGCTGGCGAAGACAAGAACTGGACAATGCCAACATCAAGACTAGAAACCTCACAATGTATGGGTCATTCCACCCAAGATCTAATATCTAAAGGCTGTATCCCAACCAGACAAGGGATGAGGCCTAGACCGTGTAAGATCCACTGTGCAGAGTGAAACAAAACATCCATGAATAAACCCAAGCAATGGCCCCCAAGGAAAATATGATGAGGAAGTGCTTTAGTCATATTGGGAACATGATCACCATGAAAGCAGAGAAAGTACCATGCCAGGATAAGCCCCTCTATGATATTAGAGGTTGCTCACATACGACAATGGCTGGAAAAGGCAGGACTGAAGGACAGGATAGAGTCACTAATCATGGCAGCACAAGGTCAAGAATAGGGTTCAAAGCAGGGTTGTATCACACAAGACCCAAGATACAGACTATGCAAAGGGACATCTGAGACAATCCTGCACCTAGTAACAGGATTTCATTGATTTCACGCTAACATCATCTTCTGTTAATATGTGCATATAAGACCCTTATTTCAATAGTGTTGGTATGACCTTACATGTGCATAAAAATGCATATTCACTTGTACTTGCATGCTTAAAGGAACATGGATGTAAGGATGGAGCATGTAAGCACAAAGCAGTTTTTGACTGTGCATATTAATATTGTAAAATGTTTTTATTTCAAGAAGATTCTGGTAATTTTACTTTTTTGTTTGTTTACATATAAAGATTTTTCCTTGCATTTTTTTCACACTAGCAGTGATTTTCTCAAATGCTTAATGATCAAAGGAAAGACACTTATACTGCATCTGTCACCATAACAGCAGCAGTGGTAATACATGTGGCAGTCCAGAGTGTTGTGAACATCCAAAGAAAGGAATTCCAGGGACTGAAAGAAGAATGTGGAAGGTTAACACCAAGGTTGTCCTAGTGGTGAAAGAGGCATTTGAGGCTGTGACCCCTAATCTGGAGGGGTGGCTCCAGCAGATCTTCGGAACATCAGTGTCAGTCCAAAAGAGCACAATCCTAGGAACAAAGAAGATTCTAGGTGAGTAACTGCAGTGTACTGTAGTAAGGGATGTAGAGATATTCAAAATTGTAGTAAAGTACACAGAGAACCAGAATGTTTTGAACTGAGGTCCATCAGCTCTGCAAGCACAGTGCTTCTTTAAGCAGAATAATATGTGCTTTAATTGAACATGCCTCTGTTGCCATATGCAATTTGTTAGTCATTTTATAGGCTTTTATCCATGGTCAATTTCTGATCATAAATTTGCTGTTGGCTAGATGTTGTTTTTTAATGTGAGATGTTGGCATAAGCCTTTCTCAGTCTTTTTAGTGAAACTGTCAAAGCCACAGTCTGCTCTCAGACTACCTGCCAAAACTGTGGCAAAGTGTGTGTGAACATGTGCATGTGTTTAGTGTGTGTTTGTTCCTGAGGCATGAGGCCTTGAGAATATGTTTGCTCTTTTTTCAAACATTTTGTGTGTTACTTTTGAAACTTGTATGGCAGCTTGACAAAGGGATGTACATGGTCAGCAACTGTGCTTATTTGGTATTTGGGGTCTGAAAAAGTGCCCAGTGGAGTTGCTCTGACCTCTCTTATTTGCAAGCTGTTTTTGCCCAGACACGCACTGGTCATTATAGGTTCTGGAAGCAGCACTCTCTGTAAGCTCTAGAGACAACAGTAGATGGAACCAGGCATGCAGCTGTTCGTGAGATACTGAAACGGTCACAGCTGGTACCAGAAATCATACCAGAATCAAAGTGTTCACTATTCTGATGTTTGTTGCTATAAAACTAACCCTTATGACTAAGTCAGCATGGTTTATAATGCTGTGTTGCAGCCACATGATTTTGTTTGGAGTAGCACATGCACACCGGCACGTGTTCCCAAGCAGATGTGTGAAGCACCTTTTGACAACAGTGACACATTAGTCAGTAAAGTACAGCAGTTTTACCTAACCTGTTAGGCAGTGCTACTTCTTATACAACTTGACCAACTTAAGGCCTTAATTTTTCTGCTGTTCTACTGTCCTTTTTCCCATTAAGGTCCAGTTAGTTATCTGTATATAGTATTACATATTCTGTTTTTATTAGTGTATAGTATCATGATTTCACATCACTGTCAACATGTTAGACATCAGATGGCTAATTTCTAATGGGTTACCAATGCCACATTCTAAAAATAAATAATAATAATAAAAAACAAATCAGCTGAGATGACATAAAGATATGATTCTGTCACTAAGCCAAACACTTACAGCATCTACGTCGCCAAGGGAGACTTTGTCACTGACTCTTCTCCTGAGAGTCAAAGGTTAACTGCCAATGTTAAGACCATTAGGTTTGCTCGTGTTTGGTAAAGCGATGTGGAATATTCTCCAACTCTGACACTTGGAGAAGAGTTTAGATCAGCTACCAGAGTACTCTCACAGACATACTGGCACTCAAGCTCAAAGACTGCATCTGTTCCATCAGAGCTATGCTAAATATTTCTTCTCTCTGTTTTAAAGCATCAAGCCCCATGTTAATACTGTAGCCATTTAAGCATTGCAAAGTACAAATGAGCTAAGAACTTCTTAATATTCATGTCCTTCATTGACCTCTCTTTTTATATTATATTTCAAATAAGACTGAGGACACAACCTGCAGGAGAGAACTACAGAACTACCAATTTGTGTCAAAAAACCTTAGCAGCTTTACTGATTTATCTCATTTTTAGAGGCTGGACTTACCAGTCCAGTGGCCTTACACTGAAGCTACTGCAGTTTCACTATTTGAATACCTAACCTACATTAAACTGGTGCAAGAGATTCAGTAGTTACATCATTATAGTGATAACAGAGCTTCTCTCTTATGACATGCAATCCATGTCTGACTGTCCATCAAACTTGTCTACTCCCAGGTTTTTACAGATTCCCAGCTTTTAATTGGTGGCAGTTTTTTGACCGGCTCCCACTGTCGACTGACGCTGACATTGACTGCTGTCATAGTGCACAGAATCAAGCAGACAGGAAGTGGCTGCTTTGCTTTACATGATTTTTTTTTTTTACAAGGCCCTGCTTGACTCTGAAGTCTCATCAGCCACCAGTTGCTAACAACGGCATCTCGTAAAGCAGCCTAGAGTGGCCATGACTATTGATGGATCATTACTATGTAACTTCCTCTGGTTTTGGTGGGGATTTCTGCAGTTAACTGTCATCTAAACAATGTTCTCTAGAAACCATAAAGAACTTTTCTATTCATGGCAAACACACTGACACTCTCATCTTGTGTTTTCTAATAAGACATACCATATCATAAGCCATATCATTAAGCCTTATATGTCAGGTGTATGTTTTCTTGATTGGTATTGACTATTGATTGATACCTGCATGGATGGCGTGGTGGACAACTTTAGGCCCACATACTTAAACCTCATTTGTATATTGAGTGTGACCTGCACCAACAGTTCATTAGCCACTGAGAACAGATGGACATAAAACTCAGCATTTCAGTCGTTGCAGCACCTGCGGATTATGTTTACATTTACATTTACAACATCTAGCAGACGCTCTTATGCAGAGCAACTTACAAAAGTGCTTTGTCATTTACTCATAGAATATCCTAGTACAGTACATTAGGTTAGAATCCAACATACCAATGAACTAGAATACTGTAGAATACAGGGATCAATGCTGATACCTAGAAGTACAAAATACATAAGGTCTATCTTAAACAATGTCATAATTTCTCCTTATTTAAGCCTGTTCTGTTTACATGACCATTGTTGTTCATTAATATTATGTTGGCTTCTGTTGTTATAGTTAGTGCACTTTTATATTAAGTTTCTTTTTAGTTACTTTCATTAAACACTTCAGTTGGAGACTCGCTTTCACCTTCCTTCCTTTTTGTCTGCATGTTCTTCTCCTGTGACAGTTGGAACCAGGTCTCCACCACTGCCAAAAACCAGTCCACTTCACAGAGAAGTAATGACTTCATGAATCAATTTCAAAACAAATCATGTTAATTCAGTGTCATTTAAGTCTGCCTGAATGACAATATAATAAACTGCCCCTGTGATGGGAAAAGACCCTCTCTTACACCTTACTAGGCTTAAAGGCTCACAGTTTTGTTTCTGTGCCTACAGCATTTTCACCCACACACTGTTCTACACACATTCAGACATCTGGCCAGGAAGCCTCTTCTTCCCAAGGTCAAGAACTGTAGCCCGAGATATCACTTTCTCACTTTCAGCATTTTTAACAGATGCCCAGACTTCTTGTGCCTCCATTGTAATTGGTGAAAGTTTCTGTTTGCCCGCTGTCTGTTGGTGGTTATACCCGTTTTTCTAACAGCACTGGCGCCTTCTGTCTGGGTTCTCATCATCTCATCATAGTAACTCTATGAATTAGTCAGCACTTGTAAAACTGTCACTTGACACTTTCAAATGAAACCAAGGAACCAAGCAGGTCATGCAAACTCCCAGGGAGTATTATATATATATATATATATATATATATATATATATATATATATATATATATATATATATATATATATATATATATATATATATATATATATAATGTTTTGTGTGCAGTTATGTGCAAAATAACATCACTAATGTATTTAATCACTCATTTTGGCAGAAAAGATAATACAACATGGGGAAAAAATTCATGACTAGGTGTAGCCGAGTAATGGGCAACCAACAGAATCAACAGTCATGACATGCACACTGCTAATTGGGTGTAATTGACTCATTTAATGAAAGGGGCGTGTTCAAATTAATAGCAGTGTGGAGTTCAATTAATGAGGTCATTCATTCTATGAAGAAACAGGTGTCAATTATGGCCCTTATTTAAAGAAGGAGGGCAACAAATGTTGTACCTGCTGGTTTTAGCCCTTGCTCAGTGAGTAAAATGGGTCATTCCAGACATTGCACCGAAGGAGAAAGAACTTTGATCAAGAAGTTGAT
The DNA here is from genome assembly GCF_041902795.1 of Electrophorus electricus. Lineage (NCBI taxonomy): Eukaryota > Metazoa > Chordata > Actinopteri > Gymnotiformes > Gymnotidae > Electrophorus > Electrophorus electricus. Next base: position 38,233,756 of record NC_137497.1, on the reverse strand, counting down.
TGGAGAAGGGAAAACATATAAAGAAGTGCAGAAAATAATTGGCTGCTCAGCTAAAATGTTCTCAAATGCTTTAAAATAGCAAAAAAAAAAAAAAAAAAACGTGGTAGGAAAAGAAATACTACCAACTGCGTAGATCATAGAATAACAAGAATGGCAAAGAAACATCCAATGATCAGCTCCAGGGAAATCAAAGATGATCTTCAGTTACCTGAGTACTGCAACAATCAGAAGACACTTACGTGATGCCAAACTATTTGCAAGAAACCCTTGTAATGGATCCATTGCTGAAAAAAAGACATGTTTAAAAGGTTATAGTTTGCCAAAGAACACATTGACTAGCCTAAGGAGAAGTGGCACAACATTCTATGGACAGATGAGAGCAAGATTGTTCTCATTGGGTCTAAAGGCCACAGACAGTTTGTGAGATGACCCATAAACACTGAATTCAAGCCACAGTATACTGAAGACTGTAAAACATGGAGGTGCAAGCATAATGGTTTGGGGATGTTTCTCAAACTTTGGAGTCAGATCCATTTATCGCATACCAGGCACCATGGACAAGTTTGAATATATCAAAATACTGTAAGAGGTCATGTTGCCTTATGCTGAAGAAGAAATGCCCTTGAAATGGGTGTTCAGCAGGACAATGACCCCAAACACACCAGCAAGCGGGCAACATCCTGGTTCCAGACCAACAAGATTGATGTTATGAAGTGGCCAGCCCAATCCCCAGATCTCAGTCTGATTGAGAATTTGTGGAGTGACATCAAAAATGCTGTTTTTGATGCAAAACCCAAGAATGCAGAAGAACTGTGGATTGTAGTCCAGTGAGCTTGGGCTGGAATATCTGTTCGCAGGTGTCAGATGTTAGTTGACTCCATGCCACACAGATGTAAAGCAGTTATCAGAAATAAAGGTTATACAACTAAATATTAGTTCAGTGATCAACAGAAAAGCTAAATCTGTAAACAACTTTCAGTTTATACTGTAAATATTCGAGTTTGTAAATGAAAATGCAGACACTGCTATTTTTTTTAACGTTAAATCTTTATTCTACCATTTATTGTCTGCTTCTCTAGCGTTAAATCCACTCATCTGAAACATGTAAGTTACAAGTTACAAGTTGTGTATACTAAACACCCGTAAACCTTGATTCTGATGGGGCCCTGACCAATATACACTGTATTGTTATCTATTAATCTTTTTTTAAACACATAGTATGTATACTATATATAAATATTTAAAATTGGATCAGGTCAGTCAGCCTGGTCCAGAACTCTATGAAAAGTACATTAATAGCTTTCTGAAACATAATAAAGCCTTTTTTTGAAAGTAGCCATTACACTTTTTAGGGGAACGTGCCCAAATGGGCTGTAAAAAAGCTGTTTCTGGCATCAGCCAAATCTGTCAGTCATGCATCCTGTCACAGTCTCAGACTCTATCTAACACTGACCTAACTGGGCATAGACAATTTTGTTTTGTGGGTGTAAAAAACACAGTGAAGACTTTGTTAAGATGCTCATCATCACAACACATTATGTTGTTTCTTTGCAACAGAAACATTCTTTCTAACCAAGATACAGAATGAAGATGGGGTTTCGGTACTGAAAACTCCCTGTCGGGGGCCAATAGGATGTTTTGACTTACATTCGTTCCAAGTGGCACCTGTGCTACATGAGTTTCCTCACCAATTCTTACAGGAAATGCTTGCAGAGGACTTCATCTGTTTAGAACCCCTACAGTCTAGTGGGATGACGACAGGTATGGCCTCACAACTGTAGATGTGTGAAGCAACATGCAGGTTTTAACCCGTATGAGGCAGTGCTATAGCCGGAATTTCATTTTTGTAGGAGGATCGGGGGGCTGTGTCGTGTAATGGTGGATACAATTAATCATGGAGCTTTCCGTGGGCCTTAACAGGGACTTGTGATACCCTTCTGTGAACTTAGACTTGGATACCTGATTCTCTTACCAACCTGCCTGAATATACACAGCAGGGTTCTTTGGTCATTAGTTTTCATATTTGCCACAATTTCCCTATTTTGTTTGGTTCGAGGTTTGGTTAAGTTTATCCCCATTCCAAACCCTTTTACACCTTATACTATAGCACAGTAGTGGTTTGCATCACTGACACTGTGTGTCCTGGACTATTTATTGTTGATATGCATGTTATGAATGTTATAGTCATGGAATCACCCCAACCTTAACTGTGGTCTTTCTCCTGATTTGAAAAAAACACATATGTACTTCTGAAGAAAATTCCCTGAACAGCATTTTTATACTCTCGGCTATGTTTGGTAGTGTTGACTAGTTTTTTTAGCACAATGAATTAAACACAGAATAGTTCTCAAAACCATCAGCCTCCCTCTTGCCACACATTTCCCCTGAAACACATGAAGAGCTTAAAATTTACCAGAAAGTAGAATAAAGTGTTGAAAAGCATTAAAAAAAGATCATGCATGGGATTCCTAAGACAGACCTAAGATGATAAACAGATCGAACTCCTCAGTATTGATTAATGACTATCCCATTAGCAAAAACCCAGAACTGCAACCACATTACTTTAGTGGAGCTTGTATCATTTACTTCATAGAGTGAATCTTTGAAAGTCTGCGTATCTTTCTGTAAAAGATATGCCTGAAAGTATCCTGGTCCTCTCCTGGTTTTCATTCTCTTCACCCTTCTGTTCTCTCAGGGCTTTAGGTAATGTCAGACTGGTTTACATTAGGAACTTTGGTTGGACATGGAACAAATGGATAAGTGGTGTTTCAGCTTTCAAGATGTATATCGCAGGTACCCACTACTTTCCTTTCTGCTCAGTAATGAAACCAATTGTATTCATGTTGTTTTTTTAGATGGCTGGTGCTGCAGTCTTCAGCAGGCTGCTGTTATTACATAGAAAGCAAATATCAAAAAGCCACACTTGAGGCTCTGCGGACTAATTGCACTCTCACAAGCTAGTTTAAGGGCTATAAAGAGTGGGGACACGTGATCAAATGACATGCTTTATAACACGGTGACTACATGTAGGAGGGGCTTTTCATACTTACACTAGCTGCTTCTAACTGCTTCAGAATTCACGGAGTCTGGCCACAATACACCTTCATACCAATTCACTGTAAGTATGTATATTTAAATGCCTCAGTTTCTTTTGGATAAACACTTTTGTTTTAGGTATTCTAACATGAATTACAATACTTAAGCTATTGTTGCTTAATTCAGTTAATGCATGTTTGAAGTGCATGCATTTTAAAGCTGTTTCTCTTTTTTGTACTAAGTAAGTTTGCAAGAAAATAAATCACTAATGATAAAGCTTTAATTAAGTATACATTAATGATACCCTGGAGATCTACAGAAACAGAAGTCACCTGCATCTACTTCCTTATTAGGTATAATGGATTCCGGGATTGACCCAACAACTGATCCCTGGTCTTTAGACTACGTAGGTAATTTTTAATTACATTTTGACTAAATATTTTAATTTAATTTGTTTGTGCTTCTCAGCCTGCCATAAACTTCAACATAGGTAGGAGGCAGGGGGCATGTAGTCAAAAGAAAAAAAGACAGAAAAATCAAACAATCATAAAGACAAAAAAATATATATATATAACACATTGATGCTACTTGCAGTCAAGGTGGGAGGGGAAAACGCTGAGTGCCATACTCTGTGGCTAAGTAATCACTATACTGTTCCTGTTCTGTTTTGCTGTGCTTGTGTGCTTCTGTTTATGCATAAAACCCATGGTACGTTGCACATGTGTAGCTGCACTGAAAATGAAAAACAACCAGTGGCCATTATTTTCACACGAATCACTTGCTTTAACAATGCCCTGTGCACCTGAAGAGTTGTTTTTCAGTGTGCAGTTGGAGTGACATTTTAACATTTGCAGATACATTTTTGTTAGTTATTATCATGATTCTAATCCACTGGATGTTTACACTTATGAAAAAATGCAGCAGCTACTTATATACTTATTATTGGTATTGTAAGTGATAAACTACAATGTTGTAAAATTGCAATTATTACAAAACAATAATGAAAAAAAAGTTGTTTCCATCGCATGCGTCACTCGTACCTGTATCTGACCTCAATATCTAAGTTAGCATATGGAGTCGCTCTGTTTTTGATGCACATGGGGGGCCCGCTTACGTGTATGTGTGTGTGTGTGAGTCCCCCCCCCCCCCCCCCCCCGGGGTCGGCTCGGGAGGAGGATGTGGTACGCTGGTGGTTTTGCTGTCAGTCTCACACAACACCTGCAGTCAAGCTCTGGAGCATGTTTTGGAAAGTTGGAGCTCAGAGCTGACTTAACGTTCTTGGTGAAACTGACATACAGTTGCTTTTCACCTAACCTCCATTCACAGGAAATGCAGTATCTGGAGTATGAAAAGGAGCATGTGAAACCTTTGTTAACAATAAAAGTCTGAGCTAGCCTAACGAAAAAAAGTGATAATGTGATGACTCACATCCCAGCATGAAGAAAGTCATAGTTCAACGACACCAGTAACAAATAAGTGACAGAACATACTCTCCTAACAGAAGGCAACTGCAAAAGAATGCCAAATTGTTGATCAGAACCAGCAGTATACCAAGGCAAACAGAAGCTAATTGAGGTTTAAATGAAGTGAGCTACTGAGTTCATCCTTTCTGCTCCAAGTTATGTATTGCTTCATTTTTCCTATTTCTCTATTTTAGGCACTCAATCAAACCACAGACTATGAACATCACATTGAAAGTGGCATCTGTGAGAAGAGCTGGGTGAGAGCCTTCCGTAGCTCCTACGAGCCACCTCTCTACTGGATCATCTTTGTGCTGGGAGCTCTGGGCAATCTGCTTGTCGTGTGGATCTACACAACCATGCGCAATCGCCTTAAGACCATGACCGATGTCTATCTGATGAACCTGGCAATAGCTGATCTCCTCTTCCTGGGCACCCTGCCCTTCTGGACCACGGATGCCACCAAGGGCTGGGTGTTCGGCGTCAGCATCTGCCAGGCCATCCCCGCCGTCTACAAGATCAACTTCTTTGCTGGCATGCTCCTGCTCACGTGCATCAGCGTGGACCGCTACATAGCGATTGTCCACGTGACCGAGGCGCACAACTTCAAGAGGAGGCGCATGTTCTACAGCAAGCTGGCCTGCATGTGCGTGTGGTTGGTTTCCTGCCTCTTGTCTCTACCAGAGTTCCTCTTCGCTCAGGTGAAGACGAATCCTAGAGGTGTATCCTCTTGCAGCCTGGTCTATCCCACAGAAGATAATAACCTTACCAAAGTCCTGGTCCTCTCCCTGCAGATCTCAGTAGGCTTCTGTCTCCCTCTGCTGGTCATGGTCATGTGCTATTCCATGATCATCCGCACACTGATTCAGGCTCGCAACTTCGAAAAGCACAAGGCATTGAGGGTCATCTTCGCTGTGGTGGCAGCATTTGTCCTCTCCCAGCTGCCGTACAATGTACATCTGATCATAGAGGCAACGCAGGCTTATAACGCGACCATGATGGACTGCGAAGTCATGAAGATGTTCGACGTAGCCGGGCAAGTTGTAAAGAGCCTGGCCTACACACATTGCTGCCTGAACCCTATCCTGTATGCCTTCATTGGGGTTCGCTTCCGGAAGGATCTACTGCACCTGTGTCACTGCTTGTCGGCTGGGCTGGGTGGGATCCATAAACCACAAGCAGTTCCCAAGAGACCGTCAGTCATGTCTGACACGGACACCACTCCAGCATTGTCTTTGTAGTCTGCTGGCAACCAATCCCCCATTTTTGGTTGATGTTCTTTCCAAGGACTGGCCAATCATACTCCAATTAGCCTATAGCACCTTATGACTCCATCCTAGCGTGTGTGTGTGTGTGTGTGTGTGTGTGTGTGTGTGTGTGTGTGTGTGTGTGTGTGTGTGTGTGTGTGTGTGTGTATGTGTGTGTGTGTATATATATATACACACTCTATGATGTAGGTTTCATTTCAACTTTGGTGGTGACGCCGCTCACACCACCCAACTAAGACATTATATGTGTAGTGTGACCAGGAATTATTGGGGTGACATGTCCCCATACTCCCTGAAATTACGTCTATGATATAATCACTTGATTTTTTTTTTTTTTACATTTAGGGTTTGGAGAGAACATTGTATATTTTTGTAAATAATCTATAATTCTTTTGTAAGTGGATTACTCTTTTTGTAATGGTCTGTACTTCTAGTCTCAAATAAAATGCATTGCAAGAAATATGAATTTCTTTCTGAAACTTTAAAAATGGGGGGGTTTTGTTGCTTTTTTTCTTCAGTAAATTCACGACGGAGGTAGTCTTTGGAGTTTGGCAATTACTCTTTGTTCTTGATTTGATACCAACAGCAGGATATACTGTCATTGATATTAGTTTGTAGCTTTTTTAATCGTTAATTAATTGGTCACATTGTTACCTACTCATTCACCTAGATATTCATTAAAAAAATTAGTTTTCACTTCTGCCATGAGAAAGCCCCATGCTGTCTTTAGCAGTGCTAACGTATTTTTGTGGTGGGAGAGAAGCTTGAGAATGTGGCTTTTCTTTTCCACAGTGTTTTCTTGATATGACAGGCTGACTGCTGACTATAACATTTACCCTCCAAAACTATGATTTGGCTGGCAAAGCTCTATGCATACTGGTAGTGTGTGCATGACATAGCGTTTGTTTGTTTTTTTTTCATTTTGGTTATGTCTTTATTTACCTTAAGGCACCTATTCATTGTGGTTTGTTATTCAGCATTATTTATGACATAGGTGTGAGGATGAATTTTAATAAAATACATGACTTACAAATTACTACACTGCCCTGGGAAAAAACATGAAACGGTAAAAAGTCAAATCTGTTGTCATGGCCCCGACAAGGCAGAACTTATGATAAATAGTATGTGTGTCTGTGGCTGTGTTGAGCCAGGAGGATACGGGAGGCAGGGGTAAGGAATACCACGCAAACACAGAACATTATATCCAGCTTTTTAGCTGTATCATTTCAAACAAATATTTTTATTAGGATTACTCTATTGTTCAGGGAAGGGCAAATTCTCTCTGTCTCTCCCTCTTATGCTCATTGAAGGAAAGAACACCCATTCGTTGTTGTCAGACACACACGCACACACAGGTAAAACATAAATGCCAATTAACTTATTTACCATGAATCGGTCTCCAGCTTGCACTTGCTGTAGACCAGATGCTTTACAGGAAGCTTCTGTGAAACATAATAAAACTCTCACAGACATGGAAAGTCATTTGATCCCAGGAGGGACCTCCTGGTGTGCGACTGTTGATGGTGAGGTAAGAGGAGCTTTCCAGCCTGGAAGTCTCAACACTTCCTAAATGGACAAAGGACAAATCTGATCATCTACAAATTAAAATGCCTCTGTGTATTTGCATATATTGGGTTCTACCCCACAAACCTCAGAAACAACAAAGTCTACCACTGATGCTCTAAGTCGGAGTCCTCACTAATGCAGCCAATGAACCGATGACTCTGAATTAAAAATGAAATACTTGATGATAACACACCTGTTTCGTTCTATGAGCTAATTACAAAGCTTTCCTTTAGTTGGGTCAGGTTTCCAATGTAGGCGAGGCTACACACGTCTGGAGGTGAAAGCTATGAAGCCATTCACACTAGGAATGATTTGTTTGACAATGTTTTTTCTCCATGTATCAACTTGCTGTTTGGATTAACTTCTAAAAACCATCATTAGGTTTAAAACATCCTTAGACTAGATAATGCTGCTTTTTGTGATTTTGCGCAGATCTGATCAGTATGAAGTCATTTTAGTAAAAATTTAGTATTGTAGATTGGGTTTTTTTTTCATTGTATCTTTATCAGTACTATTGTAGTGTTTTTGTTTTCTCACAAATGATAAAGAAATATTTTTATGTTGTTTACAAGAGTATGTATGTAGTGGCTCACCACAAACTGAACTCAGTGACTCAGATCCACTTTCTGTGGTGCATAACCAGTGGCAGAACATCAAAGCCTGCAACGAAGACCTAGTATGAAAGTAAGAAAATACACATACTGACTGTTAAGTACATTCTAAAAAATACAGTTTTGCAGCTCATTTAACTGGCGACAGCATGAAAGCATCGTGAAGGCATATGCTGTGCTAGGTACAAGTGTTGTCGATGGGTACAGGAGCATCAAAACTAGGCCACTGAGGAGCAGAAAATCTTTGCCAGGTTCCTTTCATGATGATAGAAGGATCAGGCTTGGGCACACGAGTCCATGGTCAGCAGTGGTAGCTGCTGGTTGATGTAGGAAACGTGTCCCTGACACACACTGATACTCACTGAAGAATATCGCAACAGCACGGTTGATCTTAATGTCACTGCTGACCAAACTCAAGCCTACATATGTACAAAAAATCCACAGTGTTAGCACACCAAAGTTCAAGTTCAAGTTCAAGTTCAAAGAGTTAAAATTCTAAAAAACAATTTGGGCATGCTACAAAGCTGGTAATCCTCACCCAAATGGGTTCAGGAACAAGGCATTGAGTTTTCAGTGTGTCAGTGGCCTGCACAGGCTATGAATCTCAACCCAATCAGCCTGACCACCTTTGGCATTAGGTGGACAGGGCTGATCGTAGCAAGTATAGTGGAGTGTGATAGAGGTCTTTGACTTCAACTTAATAGCCAAGTTTTGTTTTGTTTTTTTTGTTTTGTTTTGTTTTGTTTTGTTTTGTTTTTTCCTCCTCACAAGCACATGTGTAGAACTCACACGAACTAAGGTCACCATCAAGAAATTCATACCTGAGGGGTATGTCTGAGAACAGTTAGTTTCTGCTCAGCGACAGATCACATGGAGCTTGGTGACTGCGTCCCCGTCCTGCCAGCTCGGTCTGCATGGCTTCTGCAGAACCAGCAACGTGAAGGATGGAGGGCGAACAGCACAGATGGACTGGAGCTACAGGAGTGTAGCCAAAGTCAAATGTATAGCAGTTCATATAACAGCTGTTGTCACAAAGCATCATTACGGATGTCCGAGGCCAAGCTCCCAGCAAACAAGCCAAAAGCGACAGTGGCAAGGAAAAGCCCCCTATTTTCTAAGACCACGAGGAAGTAACCTTCGAGAGGCACCAAGACTGAAAGGAACCCACCGAACTCTGCAGTGCGATGGGCACTGCACCAGCTTCACAGCCTTCTCACAGGTATTGAAAACTATAGCAGACCACATATAAGACTGTTCGAGAATGTTCGATAGCTGCATTTTTGTGTTCATGTTTTTCATAAACTGATGCTAAATGACAAGAGTGCATACTATTGATCAGTTTCTTTTTCCTATGAGAAAGTCTTTGATATGTATAACTGCTTGTAATGAAACTTCAAGTTTTGCAGACTGTACTCCCAATTTGCCTTTTCCTCGCATACATTGTTAGTGACGTGGGGTAACTGTAAGATCTTTTGGTCCTGTGGTGTTTTGAGGGGATCACCTTGTTCTTGTTTTTCTTTTTTAAAAATCAAACAAACAAAAAAACCAAACAAACAGAAATTGTGTTTTTGAGGTTTATCTGTACCTGAAGCATACAGGTGAGACCGCAGTCACACTCGCTTTCCACCACGTTCTCACGACAGGAAACCAGGAACCTGTCAGTCACCTCGCCGCCGCTCGCTACCCATACCAGTCCCAGCGCTCGTGCTCTGGTCCGTGCTGCTGCAGCGATGGAGAGTGGCGTGCAGACTTACCGACACGTCTCACTGTCTGTGAACTCTTTCAAAGTCTGTGACCTGAAGTAAACCCTCCGAACTGTACTCGATATATGACTTTATACAGCCACTGTGGCAAATAACAATTTAATTAGCACACAGAAGGCCTATAATAAAGTTCCGAGGCAGCTAGGAAATTACTATGCTTATGCAGACAGCACAGAGGTGGGTTTTGATTGCTTGGTTGTTTTTTGTTTGGTTTGCTTCCTGCCTGCACGTTGATTGAGGTTGGTGATTAATCTCGGATGCACAAGTACAAAGAATAATGTACAAAAAATAAGAAAACAGGTATCTAAGCAACGGTTTTGGAGTCTCTCTCATTCTGACTGGCTAAATATTAGGCGATAAAAAAAAGTCTTATCAGGTTTGTGATGCCGGTTTGTAAATACGACATGCTTAACCTCACGCAATGTTCTGTTTTCAGTAAGCAATAAGTTCTTCTTCTGTTTGAGCAAAAGGAGGGCTTCATGTGGTCCCTTTCAACTGCTGCTGTTTCTCCTTTACGTGCAGCTAATCAGAACATCCTTTTCTTAGGTAGTCGGCAATAAGATCGTCTTTTTTTCATGAGAAAAGTGCATTTACTCGCCACTAGATGGCAGCTGTTGCTTTCAGTGAAGTGAGGTGCAGGGATTGAAGCGGTACCTGATTTTAGTCGGTTAAAGCATATGTGAGTAACGGCATCTAGTGGACATAAAGTTATTCAGGAGCGTCGGTCTGCTGGGATAGAAAAAAAAGGAATTGAGGGATGTGTACCAGTGAGGGCAAGCCATGTCTGAGGTGATGGCTATAGGCCTTCCTTAGTCACTTTATGAGACTCTCTCTCTCTCTCTCTCTCTCTCTCTCTCTCTCTCTCTCTCTCTCTCTCTCTCTCAAAGAGATTTTATAAGTAGAGCAGCACCTGTGTCTCAGGACAACCCATTCATTACACATCTCCCTTGAGTGTGTGTGTGTATGTGTGTGTGTGTGTGTGTGTGTGTGTGTGTGTGTGTGTGTGTGTGTGTGTGTGTGTGTGCGTGCATGTCTGTGCATGTGTGTGTCATGTGTATGCATACATATATGTTCCAGAGCGCATCCCAAAGTCTGCCTGCCTTCTAGCTGCATGGTTCATTTCATTCGTGAGTGTGCATATCTACCTTCTTCATATCAGTCGTTCAGGATGCACACCTCTGGACTGCTTGCAATCCAAGGGTTATTTAAGGTGAAAGGCTGAACCCATAACCCCTTTTCTTTCCCTTCTCCCTCCCGAATCACTATTTCATTGCTGTTTTTCTTCTTTCTTTAGCTCCTGGGGATGGAGTGATATATTATCCGCAACTTTTATTCCCCTCCTCTCCCCCACCATTTCTCGCAAAAACCTCAGCCCCCTTTAGCGGTCGTCTCCGGGACCATCATCCCAAACCACGGCCCTGTTCTTATCCGCCTCATCTCTTCATCCTCTCCGTTTATAGAATCACTCACCCCCCCCCCCCCACATCTCCGGACACAGTCCCATTTCATCTCAGCCATTCCGCCGCCTGTGTGTGTGTGTTACCTGCACCGTGATAAGTGTGTGACGGGCCGCTGGTGTCATTTGTCACTGTCACACACACTTGCCGCCGTGCGCGCACACACTCTCGCGCACGCACACATAACAGCAGACTGACACAAAGAGAGGAAGATCCTAGAATAGGCAGTGACAGGGTCTGGCAGACTGCAAACAACTTTGGCCTGGAAGTCACAAACAACCCTGGTGCAGCCTCTGTGTATACATCTGTAACTCCATTGTACTGCCTTGGACGAGCAAATGATCCAGATATTCATATAGCTGAATGAAACTCTCTTTTACTTTTTTATGTTACCAGCAACAAAAGCACTTGTGATGCATTCTGCTGTACTGTAAAAATTGTCTTCATGCAACAGGATCTTGCAGTTGTAGAGTGGCTGGAAAATCAGCCATGAGAAAATGAGCAGTTATGGTTAGGGCTGGGGTTAGCGTTAGCTTTCACTGCAACGAAAGCCAATTAAAACTTCTTTGCCAGTTATTATTCCTGCGAAATCTCAGCGATATCAGGTTCCTCTCAGAACAAGCCACTTTGACAGTCTTTTCCAGAACTGTGTTCCTTCAAAGGGCTGAGTTTTTGCACACGCCTCAATGCCATGCCATTTGTTGACATGCTGCTCACTGTGGAAACTGAACAGACCCCGAGAGGTGGGCGCAATACAGGGGAGCAGAGCAGGCAGCCAGGCAGAGGGAGGCTGGGAGAGAAAGGAAGCCACATGCTGCGCCAGCCTCGGTGTGGCCACTTCATAGGTTCAAAAAGGCCCAAACTTGCACGCCAGCATCCTTAACGTGAGCCCTGGATGTCATAGCACAGCCAGAGTGGACACAGAAGACTGCGCAGAGCTCAACGGTACACAGGGTGCAAAGTCAGAAAGTCCAGAAGACTGTCATAATAATAATAATAATAATAATAATAATAATAATAGCCCTTATCAGTTTTGACTGTGGTAGTTTCAAACTACTTTGTAATAGTTCAATTAAGTAGTTTCAAACTACTTTGATAATAGTAAATACAAAAAAAATTCTTGAAAAAAACTACAGTGTTTAGTAGAGAACTAATGACAAGAACAAGATAAACTGAACTTGTGAAAATGGCTGTTGTATAATTTTGTACAGGCAATACAAGGCGCAGCTTGGGTTCTTGGACAGCCTGAGTTGGTGTTTGTTTGTTTATTTGTTTGTTTAAGAAATTCCATGTTACAAGCTGGGACCCTTAAGCACAAAGACATTTTCTGGATGACAACTGTGAAAAACTAGTGCTTCCTGGGACCTCCCTGTGCTTTGTCCCTGTCCCTAAGTCATTCAGTGCTACCTAAAACTGGACAGTGAGGAGCCTTTTTGCACTAAGATGGTAATATCCTGACAGCCAAGCTAAAAGAGAACTCAAAGAGAACCTGATGTTGAGTTGAACCCACCTATTAACATAATGTGGCAATGCTTCTAACCAAGTATTAGGATATGGTATTATGTTACCCCTTTATTTGTGCTTTTGTTTGTAGTACATTACAAACACTCCTTGTGAAGTGATATAAGGGTTGGTGTGAAATAGCCACTAGCATATATATCTCTCTCCCTTTCTCCCCTGCCCTTCTTTCCCAACATCTGCACTTCATTGCTGTGGTCCTCTGTTAAGAAGAGAAACTATGCTTCAGCCATGAGCCAAGGTGACCTTTGACCTAGACTTGGAGGCCTTACTTAGGCCCATGTGTTGCCCAGGGTCCAGTAGTGAGCACAGGAAGTGGTCATTATCAAGTCAGCAACAGGCCTAAATGTAAAGAAAATATTTTTAAAAATAACGGAAGTTAGTTCTTGTTTCTATATGGCTGTATAAATACCATATGGTGTCAAATGAAACCAAGTGAGGCATTTGTGGTTGAAAGGCTAATCTTTGTTTATTCTGAAAGTTTAATCTGTTTATTTTGTAGGACTATAGTGTTTTATGTTGTAGTATGTTGTTGTTAAACATTTACTGGAGGCAACTCTCCTTTAGATCAACACACACATGAAGACAAGATCAAGACATGAGCCATGTAGAACTGAAAAACCAATTTAACCTTCCTTGCCTGTTATTATTTTTGCAAAATCTCAATGACATGAGACTCTGTTCAACAACAGACCTGTATAACAGTTTATTGCAGAACCATATCTTAAGAGCTGAGTCTTTTTAACCATGAACAATGTTGCCTTTGCACAATCTGTCAACCTACCACGTTTCTCAGACATTTATATAGTAGTAGAACTGACGTATATCAGCTCTTTGCTGTCCATATAACTGTGTTTATTATGATACAAAAAGCCACAAAAATGACCTGGGATCAGCATTCTCCATCTGTGAGGTTCCAGGAACCTGGGACCTGACCTCCACAACCTCCAGGCTCGTTTTCCTCCAGCATACCCTTGTACCGCTGTTTCCCATTAGGTGTCCTGTGCATGGAATGCTTCTGCATAGATGCCTGGACCGAAGAACGAGATGCCTTGTGTTTGCTGCTAACATCAGCCAGATCTTGTTTGCTGGTAACATTTGCTGGTAACAACAGCCAGGTCTTGTGTTTGCTGGTAACGTCAGCCAGGTCTTGTGTTTGCTGGTAACGTCAGCCAGGTCTTGTGTTTGCTGGTAACAACAGCCAGGTCTTACGCAGACACTGAAAAGGCAGCGGCAGTTTGATGAAATATTGATGGCTGTTCTCAGTGGATCCCGAGGGGATGCCAGCGCTGTCTTTCGCCGCGTGGAGAGCGTTTGCTGGGCTGCCAGAGTGCGTGGCTTCAGGAGATACATCACAACACGGACACGAGCATCTCAGCAGAGAACTCTTATTGGACCTAATGACTCCCCAGGTCAGTCTGCGCCTCTCCTGAGTGGGAACGGGGCTGTTCGGATTGCTCCTCTTCACATCACACGTGCGCACACACGCAGAACACCAGTAGAAACAACAAGAATCACCAACAAGGATGATAAATAGATAATGAAAAACAGGAAGGAAAGTGAGTTCTCTTCTCCCTAAATCACTCCTCTGCTGTTTCTAGCCAATGTTGTAAATGTAATGCATCTACAAGACCTAAAAAATGATTACATACTTTATGATGACAAGGCCTGATCACAGTACACGAAGCTATAACATAAATAAAGAAATTAATAATAAAAAAAAAAAAAAGGAAATGGCCTCTCATCCTGTGATTTAAGGTTTGGGTGACTGGACATAATCAAATTTCATTCACCTGTTCATTTGAAGTGCTCACTGGAAACTGTTCTCACTTATACAGAAGTATGTGCACTTGTCTCCTCTTAAGAGAACAAATTGAGGATTTCTTCACCCAATAATGTTAAAATATTCCTGTGCTTCCTATCAGAAGGAGGCGTGAAACACGATTTCCAATTGTGGCTTGAAAACTTTGATTTGAGTTGGAGAAAGTGACCCACATTTTTGCAGGCACAATGGAAAAAAGTGCAAGCATGAAATACACATATTTTTAAAAAATCAGGATTTTGATAGCTGCCTAGAGTGCTTTTTTGTCTCCGGGACACTTCAGGCAACATAACACAATCAGGGAGGGGAGAAAATAGCAGAAGAGTGGATAAAGAATAGAGGAATTAAATTAAACCTCCGTACATTTCATTCATGCACGAGGAGAAAAACTTGGCAGTGCAGAATGACATTTCATAAGAATCCGTAAGAATTAACGGCGGGAGAAGGGAGAGCGAGGAATAGAGAAACAGAAAGACAAGGAAGACGAGAGAGAAAGAGTGAGCGGATGAATGAGTAGAACAGATATAAAAACAGAGGAATAAAAGGGGACGAGGACCTGCGCCGGGGGCAGAGATAGCGCGGGCAAGACACTCGCGCTTTAGAGGATTTCACATGGTCTTCCAGCGTCCATTAGATAATCGTAGTCATGCCACACAGGGTTTGGCAACCCTTCCTCCTCGTGCACCCCCACCCCCCTAATCCCTGTCAATAAGAGCGGTGCCGGCACCCCGTTTTCATTATGGCGTCGTTTCCGATGCAGCACAGTCTGCCCCCTGGGAGCATATCATACAGAAAATTGCTTAAAAGGCTGAAGAGGGTACAGTTTGCCGATTAGTATTTCTGACAGCTTCAAAATAACCCGGCAAATATCCCTTTCCGATTCTGAGGGCAGGAGGGAGGGCAGAGGCAGTGCTTGTTATCTGGCCGACACGCTAATGGCACACTCAAAGACACCAGATATACCTCCAACAGAGCGAGAGAGCGAGAGAGAGAGATGAAGGGAGGGAACAAAAAGAGCAAAAAGAAAAAGAGAAAAAGAACAGACTTACAGATGAGAAACAGGGAGGGCGAGAGAAAGACGACACCGCTATCACTCTCTTTTTGTGAATATTTCCAGTTTGCTTCAAGGATGCAGCATATGTAGATGTGAAGTGGGCTTTAGAAATGCAAGACCTTCTCCACTTTAGCCTCTGTGTGCTCAGTGGATTAGCACTGATAATCTCTCCTTTGTGGCCTGTTTACAGAGCTCAAGACTAAACACTTCAAGAAGTATAACTAGCTCATAATCCTCCACCAGTCTGCACAAGAAAAGTAAACACATCTACTTTAGCTACCATACTGATTTTGATTTGTGATGAAGCATTGCTTTAATTTAGTGTTACTTATTGTGTGTTGTATTTATTTTTACTAAAGCCAAAGTCAGCTAAACGGAGTATAGCAATTTAATTTTTTGAGTAGATAATTTATCATCTGATTTTTTTTTTTTTTTTAAATAATGAGAGTAAGTTTGGAATATACTTAGACACCTCATTTGCTATTTTGTTAAATTTTAATTTCTATATCTTGTATGATTTTATTCTGGGAATTTGTGATATTTAATGGATAGGACATCTAAAATCCTTTGAGTCATATACTTTAGTAAATTCAAGCAAATACATTTTGAAGTGTTTGCATGTGTTTGGGATTGTTTGTGGGGAGGAAGGGGGTGAGAGTGAGAGAGAGAGAGAGAAAGAAAGAAAGAAAGAAAGAAAGAAAGAGTGGTAACGAGGGAAAGTGAGAAAGAGAAAGTGAGAGAAACCAGAGAAGCGAGTGCGTACTGTGTCAGTGTACGTCAGGGCTGGAGTGGGCAGAAGTTCTTTAATTGGGGTGAGATCAGGGGCTTGGTGGGGGCCAAGGAGAGAGCGCTATCCCTTTCTTTCACCTCCAGAACTGCTCTGGCACCATGGCTGCTTTTGATGTGTGCTTTGGCTCTCCGAGGCCGACTTTGGAATATGTTCTTGGGAGACCGATGGTTACTTGCCTCAAGGCAAAATCGCAGTCCCGGGGATCCCGCTCCTCTTTGATGGAATACTTTCGGGAGCCACTAACTCCCAACCACTCTCCCCTTTACCTCGCTCCGCCCCTCCCTCCGGATCTCCTCTTCTCTGCAGACCCTCTCTCTATCTCAGAGATAGTCACTCCCCCCCAAAAAACATTCCTCTGACTAACTCATTACATCTCTTCATCAACCTCTCTATTTGCTAGACCAGCGGCGATAAGGTTACAGCACTGGGCTGATCTCAGATACATATGAGGCTTCGACAGGGAATGTGGTTTCTAAAAGCAGCACCCCTTAGACATGATAGAGGACCTTTCAGGCTTTGCTCAACTGCACATATTTAATGTTGAATCACTAACAAATGCAGTGCCATCCGTGTTCAATTACATTACACCTACGCAAGTTTTTAGCAGTTTTCCAAAATTGCAAATAAATAAATGAACACATAAGAATGTGGCTTTTGAGTCAGACTTTTATAAATGTTAGGTGTTGTGTGTAATGGATAATCTCAGCCTGTGGCTTTTGCTTTGCTTGGGGTTTTTTTTTTTTGGGGGGGGGGGGGGCTGTTTTTGTTTTTTTGCCCCTGTAATTCTGCAGCTGCTCCACAGCCTTCACGCTTGTGTTCAACTACGGTGGCTTTCTTTAGCTTCATATTGTGCAATGTTGTGTCCTACTTTGCTTGGCTTGTACTTTATAACACATCTCTTGGTTTGTACAATAAAGGCAGGCAGGAGGTGACACCACACACAGATCTGTGAGCTTATACACTGATGCAAACTGAATTTCAGTGTGATTGTCACAGTTTGTTAAGTGGCATAAATCCACATTATCGTTTCAATCACTTATGCAATTTACTGTAGTAAGTGTTGGCTAAAAGAGAGTTACTCACCTAATTTAATGACTAGGCATTTATTTGACATTTTTAGTGCTCAGTCAAAACAATAGTATAAAAATGTCCAGACAATGCCATTTCTTATCAAATGAGCAAATTGGTGTCACATGTGTTTAATTTCTGTCTCATTCATGCTTAAAATATCATTGTTAATGAAGAAGTGGAAAGAAAAAAAAGGTTACATCAGCCATTTTTTCTTAACAGCCCTGTGGAAATATGAGCGCAGTATTTTGCACATATGGGATTATCTGAGAGTGATCAGTTTGACAGAGAAAATGGTTCCTACACCCCACCACAAAGTCCAGCAGCACTACACAATGTCGCACTGAGAAGCCTAAGACTGCTATAATGTTTACAAAGTGTTCTGTGTAAAATTAGTCAAATCTTGGTAGTATTAAGCATGTGCTATGCGCAGCCATTATCATGCCTCTGTTTGTGTACCAGGAGAGCTGCCGGTGGCACCACCAGTGTGTCAGCTAAAGAGGGAGAGGTCTAACTGGAGTTGACTCCGCGGTCGCACCTCTTGAATACCCTGGAAGGTTAGTCTGGGATTTCTGCTCTGAAAGCTCAGATATTGCCTCACTGATTGATTGTGAGCCCAGAAGGTATTTCTTAACGGCCTCATTTCCCTGTATATTGATGATGTATATTGATTATCTCCAGCTTTACTGGAGGCCCAGATATTTTTCGACCCTGTTAAGGTCTCACTGTGAGGTCTTTTCCCTCAGGATGGCTTTCCCCTGACACCTGAGAATGGAATTTAGAGAGACTTTAAATGCTGTGAGAATGATTTTGAGTCTTGTGTTTGGTCAAATCCCTGTTAGTGGGTATTTGTCAGCACATAGCCATCCTCATCTTGGAATGCAGGTGCTTCTTTTAAGTGGTGTCCACAGGTCAGTGAGGAGATGTCAGATTTCTCATTCATTCTTCACTCTTTAAATACACAGTGGATTCACTATCACACAAGTTATTTTCTGATTTGCATAATTGCATACCTTGCTTTTCACATATATGCACAACTAGACATCATTTACAGAACTGATGGATTTGCACTTGCCAGATGACACATCGGGTATATATTTTTGCTTTAACCTGAGTTCTTTTTTAATCTTTTTAGGTATCTTTTTAGATAAACATATAAAAACAATTCTGAAAAATAAGTGACTATGTGTTGAGTTTGTATAAAGCAAAAGCAGGCTCCACAAAATCAAGAAATGTTCCTAAAACAAACAAAAATAACCATACATTTATCTTTTCTTTTCTCTGTATTAGTTATTTTCTTAGGATTACTTCCCATCATCTTTATTCACTTTCCAAATTTGTGTGGACAAGGAGGAAAATATTGCATTCTGGGTGCTTTTAATTCCTTTGCTGAGACTGAATAAGAAAAGAACATCTGTAATTTATACGGGCATATTAACAGGCCATTTCTGGGATTTCGAAGTATGATGACTGCTTGAATAGGTAAAGGGCCCATAGGTACACGTTAGTGTTCAGTCAAGTTCACTAGCCCATGCACCGCACTTCTCTGCTTTCCTGACATCATCTGTAATCTATAAATGAAAAAATAGTCTTGCCACACTTTTTTTAAAAATGTATTTTGCGGCTGCTATTAGAACCAATTTAAATGTGTTTGATGCTTTGCCAATTTCATAAATGGACCACAGAACATGTAATAATATTGATACAATAATGTAATAAACATCGGCAGGCCAGTAATGTGTTTGTAAGTGGAAGTGTCACAACTGAAGCGTTCTAGTGTAGAAACCATAAACATAATCGATTTGGGATTTGGGTGTTGATATTTTGAGATAAAAAAATAAGTGTCAAAATCTACATCAACCTGTCCATTTACTCAAAGATGACTTCAAATGTCTAAACTCACCTAATGCTTCATCTTATTTATTCACAATTAAGTTTGGCAAAATATCGACTTTTATTCGCGCAGTTTTTTTTTTTTTTTTAGCGCTAGCTGTGCCCTCTTGTCGTTAGCTGCCGTGCGGGGCTGAAGCGGGGTGCAGTGCTCCGAACGTCTCAGGAAACGGCGGCGCGCAGGACCGGGAGAATGGAGGGAGCGAGAGAAGGAGAGAGGGAGGGAGAGAGGGGCAGAAAGAACAGGGAGGTAGAGCATGAGCTATCCGAAAGGGAGGAGTCACGCTAAGGAAAGGGCAGCTGGAGTTCCACACTACAAGAGCCCCCCTCTCCGATAAAGTATCCTCAATGCTGTAACCAGTCTTTGTTGTCATAAAGGGTTAGGGATCCATGGGTATGGACTCTGGTTGTCAGCTTTTGGCAGGCATGTAGACAAAGTTGGAGTGTTAGTCCAGCGCTCGGAGCGTCCAGCAAAGTGTAGCAGTGAAAGAGGAGACGGCGAAGAAAGAAAAACTCTGGCAGAGCGATTGGAGTTTAAACTTAAGTATTTGACTCAAATTCCGAGCGCAGCACATCTGCAAAGAGCAAGAAAAGTCTCCAGTTGCGGAGGGAAGGACAGAAAACTTGAAGATTTTTCTGGAGGGAAACCACATTCGAAAACGTAAGTGCAAGAAAATATGGAGTTGCTTGGCGTTTCTTTTGAGCGGGTTGCATTGTAAGTGCAGTGAAAGTTTTTTTTTTTTTTTTAAGCCGAAGTGTTAGAGGCATTGCATGCCACATAAAGTTGCAGCGTCGCAAAATGCGCGCAATTATGACTGACTGAACAGTCACGCAAATGTAAATGCACAATATAATCCTGGAAAGAAAATGTAATGTGTTAACAAAAATATGTATGTGTGATGCGATGAAACGCTTTCGTCATATACTCTGCAGAGGATATTAAATTGAATAGTTTTCAAACTTCCAGAAACAATTGCCGAACTTGGCGGACCCATTTGGCCCGTTTATTTCGGATGCGGACTTGTTTCTTTGCTTTGTGTTGCAACAAAGCTGCCAACTGAAAACATATAGCCTACAGGACGAATAGGTGGATAACTTTTCAACTATAGACTTTTAAAAATTGTACCAAAGAAGGCTGCAGACAGATAAAGCAGGGACGAGTCATTTGGCCTATGTTTCTAACAGGCATGCTTCGGGCGCGGAGATGTTTTTGGACTTTTCCCCGGAGAGATTTGGGGGGCAAGCATATTTACATAGCGTCATATTTCAGGGCGATTTCTCTCTGTCGTGTCTGCAAGCTATTACGCTCCAGCGCTTCACGTGTTGTTGTGCCTTCATTACTTCATCTGAGCCAGGCCTGCGGGGAAAAGGGGGAATGTAAAGCACCAGAGAAGCGACACTGAACCTGAACCAATTCAAGCTAAAAAAAATTCTGAGTGACGTTACTATAACTGTTGTTTTTGATATGTAATTTTAAACAGAAATGCCGGCCAATTCAATTTATTTGGAGTGCTTGGATGGGACTGTGATTTGTTTTAATTGTAATCGCCAAAACGGCAAAAGCGCCTGCTTAAAAGTTTGTTTGTTTATGCGCTCTATATATATATATATATATATATATATATATATATATATATATATATATATATACACACACACACACACACACACACACACACACACACACACACACACATACACACACTAATTCTTAAAATATATTGTACCATTATATAGAATAAAATTAATAATGTATTTTAAACGAACTCATAGCTCAACAGTTTGGCTAATGGTAAAGCAAAAGATCTTTTTAATGTAATTTATTACAAAAATAGTTTACTATTTCTGTAATTAAAAATAGGCTACATAGTTTAATTAAACTTTTTCAACTTTAATTAATTTAATATTCTTGCTGAATTATGTGTTTACAGCGCCATTTGGTTATGTTGTGTGGCACACGGCAGCTCGACTCCACATGCGAAGATAGGCCTATTTGTTTCAACTTTTCCTTCTGATCTACGCCAGCTGTTCCGCATTTTAGCTGATTCGCTCCGAGAGCGCCGGTCCGTTTGCGTCTCAAGTTTCACGCCGCTCCGCAAAGCAGCGAAGCCATGCGTCCGTCCCGCCGCGGCTGTGCCTAATCTCTCCTGACACCTGGCAAACAATTAACGGCGCTCAGAACAACACAGCGCTCAGAACGACACGTCGCAGGAAAAAAAAATAAAAATGATTTATTCGATAACTTATATAAACACGTGTTCATCTAAGAATGCCGTTAGTGCTTAAATGAAACGGTTTTAGGTTGGCGATCATAAAGAGCAGGCCACAGGAGGCCCGCAGAAAAAGCCTGTGTCATTTTTTCTCTTCTCTTTGACAGGGTGTTTGCGGTTTTCTTGTTTAAGCCGTCTGTTACAGTGGTACAGTGGTGCTTTCTTGAATATGTAATTATTTAATACATAGGCTGCTGCAGTAACACACAGTGGGTAAAGTTTTATTTAAGTTTAATTTGTTTTCGTTTGAGGAACAGGGACAATTGTTTGAAACCACTGCAAATGACCTACATTGTAACAGAGGTTTTATAGTTTTGTGTGGAATTTTATTATATTGCGCTAGTCCTTTTTTCTTTCTTTCTCTTTTCCACTCACTGTTTTGCACCACGCATTCTGTATCTATAATGATATTCTATATCATTCTGGATCCTTTAAATTTAGGCTTATATTTCAACTTTCTTGAGTTTAAAATCACATTAATTAATTAGCTCTTGCTTGATAAAAGGCCCAATGAAATTTTTGATTTGGAAAAATACTCCAATTTGCAATAAATTGCAAGCAAATAATTGTCAATATTTTTTTTCTAAAGGTGCATTTATACATATTTTAATTTGAATAATTTGTCTCCACTGTCTTAGTGGAAAATGTAAATTTAGTAACCTTTGGATAAACTTTACACATACCTTTACACATGTACCCATTTTAGAATCAAACCAAATTATAAGAGATGAATCTTTTCATAAATATTAAAATATTAACATAATTATATCATCCAGTCAGTATGGGTAGAATAATTTCAGATTCTGTTGGCTTAAATGATGATAGATAGACTTTGATCAAACAAGTGTAATTTTGACTGAAAAAGAAAATTCCGTCTTTACTTGAACATACGCTCATTTTACCTGGATGGCAGTCTCATTCTGTAGGATGTCTTCCCTGCTGTACTGCCAAGGTATGCCTGCTTGAGCCGCTCTCGGAACCAGCGGTGGCTGGGTCTTCCCAGCCTCTGTCTCCCCTTCCGCCCTGTAGCCTGCTCTGCCAAAACACCGTCTGTCACCAGCTAGCACGCCCGCCCCGGGATGACACGTGATTTGCTTCTTCGCCGACCTCCTCTCCGCCCTGCCTCACGGGCACATCTCTCCCCTGGCCCAGGGGGGGGGCTCGTGGCCCCTGGCTCAGGGTTTGCGGGGGGCCCCCGTGGCTCTCACTGCCGGGGGCCTTTGGCATGCGTAGACACCGCTACCTGTAATTAGGTGCGCGTGCGAGCAAGAGAGGCGGTCAACAGCAGGCCATTGTGATGCTAATGCGTGTTTAAATAGCCCCCCCCCCCCCCCCATGCTGTCCAAACCAATAAGGCGACAAATATAGTGGAAGTTTTTTTTTTTTCTTCTACTTCCTTTGCTGGTGTTTCTGGGATTGATTCTAGAGATTACAGAGGAGCTCTGGAGAGGGCTCGGGGTGGGGTGGGGGGTGAGATTTTCTGCTTATTTATTTATTTATTTATTTATTTTTGTGCTCCGTTCTGTGGTGGTGAAATGTGTTTTTAGTTTGACGTCTGGCAGCCAAGCAGAGTTGATTACTTTCTGTGCTGAGGCATACGTAGTGTGATTTGTTATGATGGATCTGTAGAAGCGGGCTGAAGGTGAATGCCGTGCTTTTGTGCATGAGCTATTTCATCAGGAGGTCTAGTTTGCCTCTTCTCCCCCTGCCACACTGTCAGATTTTTTTCTGATTTGGACATTTTTCCCCCCTAGGAGGATCAGGGTGGTGGAGGGGAGACACTGAAATCTCCTGTTTTCTCCCCCTTTTATGAATTATTGGATATTTTCACCCATCACTTAAAGTTTTGGACTCTGGTAATTAGCGGCCAACAGAAAAGGCAAAAAAAGCATCAGTCGGACGATATGGTGGCAAGCAACTTTGACTTGCCGCACCTGACAGGTCAGGACTTCCAACTGAAATTTCCCACTTTGATGTGGCCCAACTTTGATACTTTTGACGTCAGATGAAAAGGACACAAGGTAGGGGAGCCGAAAAGAGAACAAGTGAGAGGGAAAAACGAGACATGAAGGTACGGGGGGGAGGGGGGGGGTTGAGAGGGAGAGAGAGAGCGAGGGCAAGAGTAGATATAGAAGTAAGGAGAGGGATAGAGAGAGGGAAGGAGAGGGATAGCGAGAGTGAGAGGGAGGGGCTGTTGAGCTTTGCTTCAGGTTAGCATGTGTATTGTGTTGATGGGGAGCTGGTCCATTGCGGATAACCAGAGACGCGTCAAAAGTGTCTGTCCGTATTTGTGTCTCAGCGGAGGTAAGAAGGGGGTCCACAGCTGCACAGAGGGTCTCTCTCTCTCTTTCTCTCTCTCTCTCTCTCTCCTCCCTCCCCTCTCTCTCTCTCTCACTAATCCCCAGGCCCAGTCATCCCTTCAGGGCATGCTTCTGATCTGCCTCTCCATCAGGACAACCCCTATTCTCTCTCTCGCTCCCTCCATTTCCCTTTCTCTCTTCTTTCTCTCTCCCCCTTTCACTTTCCTCTTTACTTCTATCCATCTTTATTCTCATTCATGTGTCCTCCCTCTCTCTTGCTCTCTCTGATGCACTTTCTCTCCGGTGTGTTAATATGCCTTGTGTTGCTGGATCCTTTCCATGGTTAGCGTGGGTTCACCTGTTGGGGTGTCTGCTAAAGGCTGGCCCCATCATGGGACTGAGGGGCCAGGGGACCTGGGCGGGACGGAGCTGTGAAGGGCCCAGCGGTCCCCTCGCTCATTCGCATGCTTGGCTGTATACTTAGTTCGCGTTGAGTGTCCTTGCAAGAGCGTGAGCTGTAGAGCACACTTTAAAGGGAAAACGTTCCACCCGGATTAATTTTTGTCTTGTTTGTGCGCACTGATGGATTTTCAACTGTCAGATTTATGTGGTAATTTCTTGCTGCTTCTGTCCGCTTTCTCTCCCTTTCTTAAAGATATACACGCACACGCACACACACACAGCACCAGGAAATGTGAAGGCCCTTCCCAAACTTTGAGGCAGTTGGTTTGTTTTTGCTGGCAAGTTTTGGCTGCTGGAAACTCTAACCTGACCTGCCAATTAGCCTGGCCATTTCCTCCCTCGTCAGGGCAGAGAGAGCACAGACGGAAGAAGAATGGGCTCGAGTCTGAGCAAGAGAGAGTGCGTCCAATAGATCGATTTACAGGGACTGCTCAGTTGGTCACAGGAATGTGTGTGTGTGTGTGTGTGTGTGAGGAAGAGAGAGAGAGAGAAAGAGAGGGAGAGAGAGAACTAGTGTGTCCTGGCTTGCTCGTATTTGCTTTTGTCAAGTAGGTGATTACCAACAGCTCTACTGGCGTGCCAGCAAGATCTACTAGCTTCTGCTGTGGTGTTTGCTTTACGGCTGTAAAAATGTCTCTGAGCTGGAGTGTGAAGGGCTCCGACGAGCATGCTGCCCTCTCTGGCGGCCGGGTGTGACGGAGTGCAGCGTGTGTGTGTGTGTGTCTGTGTGGAGTGGGGGTTTGTTAGGGCAGAGGTGCTGGGGTGTCAGTGTCGCAAGGTCTTTTACACACACATCCGCACAGTGTGGGTGAGCTGTAAAAGAGACAGACGACTGGTTGCCCCAGCCTGATATGTGTTTGCGTCCTGAACACCTGCTTGCCAAAGTGTCACCGAGGGAGTTATGGGCAGACCAAGCCTCAGAAGCAGGGAAGACTGAGATGGATGCGTGCTCACTCTCATATTTCACCCCTTAAACACACTGCAGTGGAACTTGCAGAAAGGAAGGTCTGAAAATTCAATTTTGCTCAATAAATTCTTAATGCTGGACTGACGGGACATTGAGATTAGAAAGAGAAATAATTTATTTTAATGTACATTATGCAGGAGAAAGGTGTTCGGGTCATTTAGTTAACAGACCTTTTGAATACGGCCGGTGTGATTCTGAAGCATGTGTCTGAACACACCTTGGTGTAGTGAAAAAACAATCAAGCTCAAGCGTTACTTGTGGAATTGTTGAGTTTGGACTTGTTGGCCTCCAGATATCGATAACTTAATCTCTGAACTTAGGGTCAAGGTCCTGTGGGCTGTTAGCTGTGGTCCTTTAATGGAATATTAGGTCTGCGTGTCCAGGGGTCACACCCTCGCAAAGTAACGAGGAGCGCAACAAGAGACTTCTCAGCTTTGTTCCTGTCTCCCGCTCGCATCAGTTCAGCTCTGCTTTCTTTTGAAGCCCTTCTCCACTGCTTTAGCCAGCCGACAGGGGAAATGTCAGAACCTTTACTTACCCCCTCTGTTAGGTAAATACTACCCCTGCCTACAATAACACCAAGGAAAGAAGGGGAGAGGTGCAGCCAGCCCCAAGCTCAGCAAGTACATCTTAGGGTGAGCTGAAAGAGTCCCCCATTGTCTGTGAGCCATCGGAAGAGTAATCATGTTTTCTCATGCAAAGTGTTTTAAAAGCCCAGCCATGGGTGGAGGGACGAGGGGGAGGAGGGGTGCAGGGCTTCAACAATACTCCGCAGGGAGCAGTGGAGGCTGGAGTTGGTGGAGGTTCCCCCCTACACAATGGGCAGCTTCTTACGAGGGGCGGGTGGAGGGGGCAATAGTTTTACAGACTAGTTAGTTTCTTCAAGCAGGGAGGGAGGGAGGGAGGGAGGGAGAGAGAGAGAGAGAGAGAGAGAGAGAGAGAGAGAGAGAGAGAGAGAGAGAGAGAGAGAGAGGAACGGGGAGAAAATAATAGAGGTGAACATTTATAGAGAAAGAGGAGGATAAATGTGTATGTGAACAGTAAATGGGCTTTTTCTCACTCCTCTCTGGACCACTGTTTTTATTAAGAGGCCTCGACATGCTTGTGAAATATATCTTATTCATGAACGAAGACAAGGTTGGACTTTCCAAAAGAATTCATTACTCACATTCAGACAGACACCCACACACACACATTCAGGCGACCCCTTCAGTTTGGAGCCTTCCCTTAACGGGTGAGACATCGCGCGCGGTCCCGTTACAGACCCGGCCTGAGCGGAAGGTTTCATTTGTCAGGCATGGCGGAACGAGTTCCCCGCCGGCCCGCCGCTCGGCGGCTGCTTGCCGTTCTCATTGTCTAAGAGGAGGCAGGACATTACTCACTGCAGCCAGAGGGCCAGAGACCAGGGCATGCGAGGAGAGAGAGAGAGAGAGAGAGAGAGAGGGAGAGGGAGGAGGGAGAAAGTGACAGTGGGGGGGGCAGAGGGACAGAGAGAGAAAGAGAGTGAAAGAGAGGGAGCGCGAGAAAGTGAGAGAGCTCTTTGTGAATGGAGACCGAGGTTTGCGTCCTGGGCACTGAATTACTAGAGGCAGAGAGGGCGTTAGGTCTGGACTAGTCCCTAGACTCAGACTAAAGTATGAAGTGGCGAGACAGAGAGAGAGGAGGGAGACAGAGGGGGGAGACGAGGGCAAAGAGGTTAGTGGGAGATACTTCAGGACCAGTTTGAAGCAGAGCTGGTGGTATTGGAGAGGCAGGAATGGGCAATAACCCAGAGAGAAATAGGCAGGAAAAGCAGTGATGTGGAGCAGTGGAAAGTAGAGTGTCAGGGGAAGAACGGGAAGAGTCGAGAGAAGCAGGAGAGAGAGAGAGAGAGAGAGAGAGAGGAGAGGGGGAAGAAAGAGAGAGGAGAGAGAGATGAGTTGAGAGTGTTTTTGGTCTCCCTCAGAGGTTGGTGTGTAAGCACCTGTCTACCTCTCAAAGCTCCCTTCACAAAGAGATTTACAAGACGGGTCTCTGGGTGCACTCTGCTACCCTGCATCTTGTGTGTGTGTGTGTGTGTGTGTGTGTGTGTGTGTGTGTGTGTGTGTGTGTGTGTGTGTGTGTGTGTGTGTGGTATCTTTGTGCATTTTAGATGTATGGAGCATTCTGTTGGGGTAAACATATGCAAGTTTTTACTGTGCTATTAACAAGAGCAGAATATGAGGTTATGTGAATGTACAGGTGCTTAAGTGAGAATGTGTGTATGGTTCATGTGATGAAGTTTTAGAACCGAGTTTGATCCATATTTTCATGTTACACAACAACTTCCACCATTAATTATGGTGCAAGAGAAATAAAAGGGAATGTTGTGGCATACAGTGTCTGCATGTGGCGGGGCACAGTTCCCTGGAATTCACTGCTGAAAATCCAGGCACAGAACCTCAGATGTCAAGGAACAGTGTGTGTGTGTGTGTGTGTGTGTGTGTGTATGTATTAGAGAGTGTGTGTGTGTGTGTGTGTGTGTGTGTGTGTGTGTGTGTGTGTGTGTATGTATTAGAGAGTGTGTGTGTGTGTGTGTGTGTGTGTGTGTGTGTATGTATTAGAGAGTGTGTGTGTGTGTGTGTGTGTGTGTGTGTGTGTGTGTGCGTATGTGTGTGTGTGTGTGTGTGTGTGTGTGTGTGTGTGTGTGTGTGTGTTCTGCGGTAGTCTCACACACAAAGGGGCCTCCTTAGCTTTTAGAATTATTTATAATGTTTGGCTTTTGTGGAGCACTCTAAGCATTTGTCTCCTCCTATTAGACTGAATAACTCAACTGTACTCAGCTGAAGCTTCCTAACCCCATCCTGCCAAACTCCCCATACTGCCCCACCCCCCACTAAGCCACTCTCCTACTGCCAATGCTTCCACACTGCCCCTCCCACTAACCCCTCACCCCAAACCCTGCCAGCCTCCCCAGTTACTGACCCTGCCTTCTTGGGACTACTTTATTGGTCCCTGTCTGAAGTGAAGTTGTGTTCCAAAGATTATAGTGCATTGCTGGTTTGTTGGAAAGGCACTGAATTAATTAGCGTCTGGTTTCTCAGCTGGGAGCAAATCATTACATTTTGGTCCAAGACAAGTCTTAAGCTGTGTTTGGGGAAACAGTCATTTGGCTCTTTTATTACTATTAATATGTCCCTTATTTATTAATTTGTTTGTTTGTCTATGTCACGGCTTTTTTTTTTTTTGCGTTTGCTTTTTTTGCTTTTGCACACACACACACACACCAGAGAGAGAGAGAGAGAGAGAGAGAGAGAGAGAGAGAGAGAGAGAGAGAGCGAGCAACCTACTGATCGTGACCTGTGGCTTGATCAGGGGACGTGGTGTAGACTTGCTAAGCAGTCCTTTCACACCTGCAGCATTTATGAGCCTTGTTTCTATATCTAAAATTTAAAATGAAACAAAAACGAGATAGCAGCATTTTAGCGAAGGCAAGTTGGTTTGATTTACCGACTCCCGCGCTTCCCCAGAACCCAAAGTCTCTCCCGAGATGCTGATCATCTCCCGGGCGTCACACTGTATGACTCTAGCGGTCTTACGTTTGTCGCATGTCACACTGAACGGAGATGCTGCTGTGATGGAAATCTTTACCATGACAGACAGCCATTGTTCTGAAAGTCAGACTACACGATGAAGGCAATAAACGCAGTGTTATAAAATTACGATTATTCTGCTTTTGTCATCCATATCTAATTTATTTTATAATAGAGACATCTCTGCTGCCAGATTTCCACAGAACCTTTTTTTAAGTCCCAAATACTTCGTTTTAGTTTTATTATACCGCTATTAATCAGTTTGCGTTGTTGTGTTTTCTCTATTGGTTGTTGTTAAAAGTGCGTCGCAGCAACGGTCACGTTAAAATGTCGGACGCGCAGAAGATAACCGTAGAGACACTACATGGGCTGCCGTGGAACATACCACATTACACGTT
>NC_137497.1:38194505-38199505 GCF_041902795.1 Electrophorus electricus | reverse complement strand
AGGCTGATGTAATGATGATGAATGCAGTGGTGTTGGCCTCCTCTTTCTGGGGGGGGGGGAGAGAGAGAGAGAGAGAGAGAGAGAGAGAGAGAGAGAAAGAAAGAACAGAGCCTTGCTGGGAAATGAGGCCAGGATGTCCATATCCTCTGGCTAACTCCAAAGCTTCACACGACAGAACCCTGTGCCCCTGGCTGGGGGCCAACCCCCGGACTCCATAATGAGCATATCACCCATAACACATTTATCACCAAGATCTAAACCCATTACTTATAACCAGAATTAAACGTATATCTCGCCATCACAGTAATACTTACAGATTTGTTAGTGAATGTTTTTCTCTGAATACAAATACAGAATATTTTCTTTTTCCAGATCTGAGCTCCAAATGAGACCTAAAAGATAATGTTCATACTTGTATAAATACACCTAGTGAGCTCATTTACTAAACCACAGCATAGATGGATTTTGATAAAGCAGAACAGTACAAAAAAACATTTTAAAATTCTCTTTATGTAATGGATGGTGTAAGAAAAAAAACATTGATATTTTTATCACACTGTGCTAAACAGTCAAAAGTTTATTCTGTTGTTTGACTTTGATGTTTCATTTGCCACTGACTTTCAACTCCTTGCTTTTGTCACCAGAGCGTATAATTTATGCTAAATTGATTTGCCTAATGTGCTTAAAATAAGAATCTTTTTTCTTTCCTTGGGAACAGTCTGAATTGTGGTATTTTAAACCTGGTTAATCGCCTCTCTTTCTCCGAGTAAGGATTACAGACCGGCACACATAAAGAGAGCACCCTTTCTCTCTCTCACAGCTAATGGGGCACGGGACTCTGTCAGAGTGAGGAATAAACATTAATATGAAAATTTACATTTATTTCGGGCAACGACAGCCCCCCAAACAGAGGTTTGAAACACGGGCCATTGTGAGGAGCTTACTGGTGTTTGAATAGCATGCTATTGTTCCTGGGCTTTTCCTTGAGATCTGAGTTTGTCTCCTCTTGCCCTTTATGTCATGCTATGTAGGTTTTTACGAACACTGTGTGTGAACGCCCTACCCACTGCCAAACACCCCCGTATAAACCTGTGCGGTAGCTTAGAGGAAGAGGAGGGTACGAGAGGAAGGTGGCGAGAGGATGAGGAATCTTCCGCGATCGCAGCGGCAGAGGGGCCAACGGGAAGGAGTCGGCCTCGGCTGCGGCCGCCACCGCTCCGCTCCGCTCCCGCGCACAGGAGCCGACAGCATTTGCCTTTCCAAAGGAACGTTTACACCCGCCGTCTGCCCAAGCTCTGCCGCCCCTCCCCCTCTCCCGCGCGCACCTCCTTTACCTCTTCTTGCCTGTCACACCCGCCCAGAGTCTGAGCTCAGCTTCTCAGCCTTTCTGTTTCTTACCCCCTTTTCACAGATCGCCCGGTGGGGGGGGGGTGTTGGAGAGGGGGTGCCGGGGGTTCAAACGCGCGCCCCCCCAAGTGTCAGAGGCGAGTCGATAACAGGCATAAAGGACTCCCGCTCCCTCCCGGCCTCTCGTCCACGCCGCCCGAACTCCGCCGAGCTGCTGCCTGCCGGAGAGAGAGAGAGCGAGAGGGGCTGACTTTGGGCCTCTCCCTCTGTCTGATCTCGCGCCCCTCCCCCTTGCTCTGTCTCCGACAGGCTGTCAGCACACGAACGCCTCACCTTTCACAGCTGCGGCGCTTACCGCCAGACCAAAGCTGCTTGCGTTCTCTAGCTGGGGTTGTGATCGATCGCTCGCCTGTGAACTTGGGCCGAGGAGCACAAGAGTTTTTAAGTTTCTGCCATTTACGGGGAAAAAAAAACAACTAAATGCTTGTAAATGTTAAAAATGTGTTGTGTCAGTTATTAACTTTAAATAACGAAATTGACTGTTGTGCATGTGTTCATATGGAAGCAATTAGCAGAAAAACTTAATATGCTTGTGATTGGTTTTGGGAAAAGGGAGGGATCGTTGGGATTCTTCTTTTTTTTTTTTTTTTTTTTTTTTTTTGGGAAACCAGGATTGGTTGCAGATGTTTTGAGTAGCATGAGTGTTTGGGACAAAACAAAACACCAAATAAAGGTTGGCTCCCCCTCCGCCCCCACAGCTAAACATAGTTGCTATGTTCAAACAGATTACAGTCTATAACTCCACGTTGTAAGAAGCCCCGCTACCCCTCCACCTACCCGTCTCACAACTTACTCATGTCAGAGACATAATTACACATGCTAATAGATGCTAGCTACTTTTATTTGTGTAAAAGTCGTTCATATCCAGAATAAGCATCTGCACCAATGTTATAACGTAGTCTGACTGCTTTGCATCGCATTTCTATAATATCTGACAATATGCGGGTGTTTCCTTAAGCCTGCTTGGCACTACGTAAAAATATTTTTCAGCTTTCTAGTGGGAAACTTTCAAGTGTTTTTCCTGACTTGCAGAATTAACAATGAATACTAGTCCAGTCGCTTACTGTCCTCTGTATTCAGGCGAACCCCTAGTGACATTTTAAATTCACTCTCGCAAAGCTGTTTGGCTGAGTCCCCAGCTGAGTCCCCAGCTGGCAAACCTGTAAGTGAGGCGGACAGAATCTCCTCTTATTTGGGGGCGTCATCCGGAGTTGTGGAGAGTTCTGGCGAGTTGTTGAGAGTTCTGTAGAACCTCCCTGGAACAGTCCGCTTGGCTGAGTGCGAAAGCCTTGCGAGCCTGAGAAAGAGCTTTAACTAAAACAGCGTTTATTGCGAAGGGGAGAAAATGGCCCCAGCACTCCGATATTCCCAAAAGGAGCTTCAAACAACCCTTCATTTCAGGCGGGTGTGGGTTTCTCTCTCTCTGAAGTATCCCCGTAAGGTTTTGCCTTTGTGTGCTGTTTTTTTTTTTTTTCCTTTCAGCGGTGATAGAGAATTTTGGTATACACCGCCTATACCCATCTGCAATCCACGATCTCCACCATGCAACTAGTCCTGAAACCTCAAACTTTGTTTTAGTGATGTCCAAACTTTCCCATGAAAGCTACTTCCACTGTGCCTTTTCTGAAGTAGACTCACGGTTACTCACAGGGAGATCATTATTGAAATCGCAAAACTTTTTCATGCGGCTCGCACGCATTGATAGCAAGGTGAAGAATGCAACAATTGAATTCTGTTTGTGTCGTCAAGGCTCCTGCGCTGACCTCTGACCTTTTCCCCGGCGGAAACCACAGGTGTCCCGGCTTCGATGAGGCACTGAGGAATGCGCAGTTGCCATGGAAACCCAGTCCCAGGTCAGTTCCGCAGCCGAGAAGAAGAAGAGGGTGGAGACCATCGTGGCAACGAAGAGCTCCTCGACCCGAACGGACATCAGCGAGAAGGCCGTGGCCTCCAGCACCACCTCCAACGGTATGGAGAGTCTGAACTCAAACCTCACATAGAGCCTCCAAAAGTACTGATAGTCTGAGCTTAAATCTCACACACAGCCTCCAACAGCACCGAGAGTCTCATCTTAAACGGCAGCTGCAGCTTTGAACAGCACTGAGATACTATCAGAGAGTATGTGATTACATACCGTTTACATCTGTACTGAAAGCCTGATCTTAAAACCACACGCAGCTTCCAAAAGCCCTGAAAGTGTGAAACCTAAACTTGACATAGAGTCTGATCTTAAATCACACACAGCCACACACCACACACAGCCACCCTCTTCTCTAACATTACTAAACTCAGACACAACCCGAGGTTAACAAACTAAGCGGCTACATCAAGAGTCTGATCTTAAACTATACAGCCTCCAACAAACTTGCTCAGAGGCCACCTGACAGCTCATACCTTGAGCAGTGACTTAATAAGAAACTTCCATACACACAGCAACTTTACTGAGACCCTGTCTTAGACCTCAGATGCAGCCTCTAACTGTAGACGCAGATACCACCACGTAAACGCTCATGCTACTCCCTTACTGATATACCCCCTTAAACCCAGTATATCTGCACCCTCATGGACCATCTGTTTTGCCCCTTCAGTGGACTGGAAGGGTCAATATGGCGGCACAGTGTGCGGGTTGTTCCTGAGTCCTAAGCGCTAAAACACAGCTACGTACAAGCACGCTGGACTCCAAAACAACTGACATTTAATGTCTAGCAACGCTCCCTGTCATGTACTGCCTGGACAACTTGCATAGCCGCCAACTCATTCAGGTTGCCACCTTATGACCTCTGACCTTTCTGACCTGACCTACAATAACTCCGCTCTCCCCCCCGATTCCTTTCTCCCTTTGTGCTGATGGATAAAGGTCTCTAGTGGAACCCTTTTCCTGCATTCTCTTTTGTGGTTTTCAAAAACACAGGTTCTGTTCTCCCCCTGTCAGACAGTACAATCGACAAAGGGATCCTTTTTGACGCCAGGACAGCTTTAAGACTGAGGCTTTGCGGCGGCTCACTCGGATGTGCTCACGTGTGTTTGTGTGCGTGTGCGTGCGTGTGTGTGTGTGTGTGTGTGTGCGCGAGGCGTCTGAGCTGATAAGTGGTCAGTGTTGTGCCCCTCTCCATATGACAGCCTCAGGTTATGTGGCAGGAAGTCAGGAAGAGACTGCCTCATTAAAAAAAACAATTTTTTTTGAATGAAAACATTCCTAAAACGTTTCAGAAACTCTTGCCCTCTGCCTGTTTCTTTCTTTATTCTCTCTCTCTCTCTCTCTCTCTCTCTCTCTCTCTTCTCCCCTTCCCTGTTCATTCCCAGACGACCTACGTTCTTTCATTAATTAGAGGTAAGGCAGGGAAAGGGGGTAGCTGCGTTCAGTGGGTTCCTGTTGTGAAAAAAAGCATACATGCAATTTGGCCTTTAGTAATCACGTACTTTTCACCGTAACAAGAGGCTAATTTCTGTGCCCAGCAACATCAGGTTTGTCATGGAAACTTAAGTGCAGTGATCATTTGGTTTGGGCACAAGCGAGAAAAGCAGCCTTCAGCCTCCACCCTGCGAACTTGCTCCTTAAGTTTCGGAAGTCATACGGGAGGAGCAGGTGGCAG
>NC_137497.1:38029505-38189505 GCF_041902795.1 Electrophorus electricus | reverse complement strand
GGCCCTTTTAAGCTTATGAGTACATTCTAAAGGCCATTAGCAATTTGTCTGAAAGAGGAGGGAGGTCTTTCTTTGAGGCGTGTTGGGGCTGGAGGTGCTGTCACTCCTCCCTGTGCTGTAGCAGAGGCGGGTGAAGGTGGGCGAGGGACAAGGTAGAGCTGTGAGGAGGCTTTGATTTCCAGGCAGGTGCTGTACTAACAGCGGTGTCACACAACCATGCCCTTTGAACTCAGGACTGAGCGCATACACACATAAACACATACAAATACTGAATATAAAAAAGCAATCAAAACAAGCACAAAGGTTCCATACACACACACACACACACACACACACACACACACACACATACAGATGCACACTCTTTCTTGATAACATAGGATATTACCTTTTCTACCCACAATTCCTCCTCCTTATGTTCACTTTGACCATATCCAGCTTTTTTCCTCAAGTCCTCTTCCAAATGCCTCCGGCAACCTGGCCTGCCTCGCATACAATGCAGCACAAATTCTTTAGCGCTGTTAAGGTCACGGTCCTGGCTCCTCCGGCTCAGGGGGGGAGGGGGCGCGTCCCTCCGGCTGAGACAGAGGCTCCCCTCTTCAGGCCCGAGCGTGTGCGTTTCCCCACACCCCCGTCCCCCACCTCGAGCTCATTTCCTCGAGCAGCGGGGAGACAGGCAGCGTACTGGCAGCGAGCAAGGCCTCTCCACAGCCTCGGGACACGGATTTGAGCAGGCTCCACTGGTACTGGGGCGGAGTGGCCCCGAGTGGACCTGCCCCCTGCCCAAAACACACACACACACACACTTCTGCATTCTTTACTAACAGCCTGGTACCGGTATCACTTCCTCCAGTGCCTCAGTCACCCTGGCAGACATGGTGCGACTTGAGCAATCTCTTGCCCACTGTGAAGGCGGCTGGAGGACTAGGCGTGGAGGTTCATTATGGGACACTCGCCCCTACCTTCTTATGTTGTGGTACTCTCCAGTCTGCTTTTCAATTGGGGTTTTTGCCTGGGAATAACCTCATCATCCACATGTTTTCATGTTTAAAGAGATGGCCTTTCTCTCTCTCAGTCTCTTTCTCTCTCTCTCTCTCTCTCTCTCTCTCTCTCTCTCTCTCTCTCTCTCTCTCGCAGGTGAGTGAAGGCTATGTGACTGCAGAGTTGTCCCACGTCAGACCGGGGGGGGGGGGGGGGGTGTACAAACAGAGACAGAGAGGAAAGCAGCAGTTGTGGATTATCTTGCCAGTTGAGTCTGTTGGGTGGCATGTTCCCATGCTGAACAAAGCGGAAGTGTCCTAAGCCTGGAGAGAGATTATTATGCACTGGTCTTTCCTTTTACACTTTCTACCATTTATTTGTTGTCACTTTTACACCTTCCTCCTCTCTACACCTCTCTACACCTCTCACCTATCTCTCATTCCCTCTCTATCGCCCTCCTCTTCCACTCCACCACTCCTCCCCTCTCTCCATTGTCTCTCACTGGGCAAGAGAGCAGTCGAGATCAAAGGCTCTAAAGAACAGCAGTGATTTCTACTGATCGATTGGATATCGAGGCCTGTTTCTCTCCTCGCCCTTCCCCTGACTCTTCTCAGCTATAAATAAGTGCGGCGTGCATGTTTGTGTCCGTGTCTAGTTCAGAGATCGGACATTACCGATGCACCCGCCAGTAGAAACGGGACCATCTCCCCACTGTCCAACAGCCAGGTGAGGGTGGGCCAGCGCTACTTTTTGCGTGATAAGGGCAGTATGCTAAATTTCATATAATACCCTTCAAACGCAATTTGGTAGAAATTGAATTGCCAGAGAATGCTTAATGATGATTTATGGTGATTTATATCGATTTTGTTTAATGCTGAGGTAGAGAAACATTTAGTACAGTGCATGTTTGTCATGGATGCACCCTCAGACAAACATAGGAACTGATGCAAGGGGACGCAAAGGCTCATGCACACGCGCACAGATGCGGACACATACGGAAACACACCCATCCACACACACAGCATGCCCTGTCTGTCTTATGAACAATTTGGCAACCTCTTGACTCTATTTCAGTGTGAAGCAGAGGGGCAGAGTGGCCCATATTACGTCGGCCTGCTCATCAATACAGCCTTTGTTTGTGGCTGGCCGGCTTGGGCCCAGTGTGGGCTTCAGGGGACCGTCGGGGGGCCGTCGCTGGCCCAGGGGTGGAGGTGGAGAGGAGGGGCCAGGCTGGGCAATTTTGCTTTTTTTTTTAAATTAAGAAAAGTTACTATGTAAATTCTTTCCCTAGTCTCAGTAATATAAACAACTTCAGGAGTGCATGCACACCCACACTAACACACACACACCACTGAGACACAGGCTTCATTTTTTCCATTTTCTTCCAATGGCAGACTTGCCATTGCTTCCTCCCTGTCTGGATCTGAGTTGCATGTTTTCTGTGAATAAGCATGACCAACCACAGCCACGCTCGGCAGAAAAACAACAACAACAACAACTAAGAGATCGGATGAATAGAGTGTGTGTGATTGTGAGAAAATAAGACAATTTGCTCTACATATTCTAGCTCTGTATGAACACCATGTAAATTAAAATCCTCCTCGATGCAGCCCAACATGTTTATGGTAAGTGTTAACATGGGTGAATGGTAGCTGTGGATGAAACTGCTTTTGTGCTCTTTTGAGTAGATGCTCTCTGTGTAAAGTGAGCAGTTTTGGCAGTGGTTCTAAAAGGTATTTGAGTTCGAGGCTGTTAGTGGTTATTGTGACGGGGAACGCCGAACAGATTCTCAGCGCGGGGGTTATTGTGAGAGGAGAGCCTCGACTAGCATGAGCAAATGTGGAGTGTTTGAGGGGCCCAGCCGTGAATGCCACTCTGCGTTTTTAAGGAGCTTGTAGAGTACAGAGCTTTGTGTTGGAGGGCGGGGTTTAAGTGCGGGGGTGTGGCTGTATGAGCTGAGGCTGCAGACAGGTTGTGGCCTGGGTCACGGGCACGCCGAGAGAAGCCAGCAGAGTTGTTTAAGCCAGCGTTCTTTTCTACACCGCCATTCCATTTCCTATCTCCGTTTCTTTCCCACTTCTAGACGCGGTGGTCCAATCTGACCACCTCATTATTGTGTGGCGCCTACGTGTTACACATTTCAACTGTGCAAGCTGCAGTTAGACTGAAATGCACCCCATGACCTGCGCTGATCTCTTCTGACTTATACTGCAGCATCAAAGACAAACAACATCAGCTTCCATTGCCGCGCCAACTCCGAGGCTCCTGATAATTAGGCCGCGAGCCGAGGCCAGCGTGTCGGAGCAGGGAAAGCACTAGATGCTCCTCCAGACTGGGCTCAACAACCCTCCCCGTGGGCTCCAGGGATCCACGGCTTTAGGTGGGGAGGTCAGCTGGGCGCACAAGAGGCTCCAGGGCTCAAAGTTCCAGCTCCTCCAGCCCCCCACGGATCAGAGCTACTGCTGACTCCGTCGCCGAGCGACAGCACACACTCATTAGCCCAGAACAAAACACAGCGAGCTCCTGCAGCCTCGACGTTGATGCCGAAATGGAAGCCGACGGTTTGTCTCCTTTGATGCCGCAGTCAACGTTAGCAGATATTAACCTGCATCGCACTGGCTTCTCATGGCGGTTTGCTTGATTCACACAGGTAGAAGTGTGCTCAGAGTGGTTTTGGTTGGTTTTCTTCAGTCGCAGTGATAATCAATGTCAGATGCCACGGCGACTTTTTAAGTAAGGTGTCTGCTCATCTTTAGTGCTGACGGCCTGCCTCTCTCTCGGTTCTCCTTCCTTACATAATTCGGCAAATTAGTTACACATGGACCTGATGTTGGTCCAATGTGCAGTGACTTGGCATATTTTCTTTGCTGGGAAAATCGTCATGTTACTTTTATGGTTTTGGACTTGTGGTTTGATATCCTGGTCATCATGTTATTTTTATGAGCCTTGGCTTGTAGTTTGGAATTCTGATTGTCACGGTGGCCTGTGAAAGGGGGCCTCAGGTCTGTACCGGGTCTGAGCCGGCTCTGCAGCGGAGCGCTAAGCGTTACCAGCTGTGGCTTCAAAGACCCCAACCGAGCCCCACTCCCCACCTGTAGCGGAGGAGCTCGTGAGAGCATGGCCCTGAACCCCAACTAGGGCCCTGGACACCCCACCCCAGCACGCCACCCCCTGCAGTGTGTGATCTTTGTGTTCCCTATGTAACCAGAATACATTGCAATATGTTGACCTTTGTTCACATGGATCGCTTTATTGAAACTGAGTGACCCCAACTGAAACCAATTATTTTGTTTTGGCATGGCCTTGGCTTCATTTTGGATGGATAGCTTTCCTTGCCTCTTGCATTTACACTTGGAGCAAAACATGCAATGTTGCTCACCAAAATACCAAATGTTTTAGTATGATGCTAATTTGAAACTAAACCCACTTTGGCCTGGTTTAATCCCATTGTTCCAGATTTAGACGCAAAGATAGAGCTTCCAAGGTCTACCCATAATTCACTGTTCTTGTCAAAATGAGAAGAAGTCATCACTAACAACACTATAAACATACAAGAGAGCATGTAATAGCAGAGTAATGTCTAGCACAGCAGTGAAAACACAGTTAAGCGTTTTGGAAGCTCAGATAGTTCTTCATGAATGGAAGTGCAACAAAGAGTGTTTGGCTTGAAAATACAGAATTTCACAATCCCAGTCTGTAGTTATCTACTTCTGACGCATCTGACATAATTTCAGCTGCTGATATACATAATTTCTGAAGTGAGTAACCTTTTGGTACTGAGAAATTATTTGTGCCGTTAAATTACAATGTCATTTGTAATAAGAGGGCTTTTTTTTTTTTTTTTTTACCTGTTATGTCCTCAATCCCAATGACACAGAAGCAGTTCTTCACAAAGGGTTTCTTACCTTATGAAGTACAGTTGGAAGCTACTGTGATTCTCTAGATCATGAGCATAAGTTTGCTTTGAAAAGTGCTGGGGACAAGAATCCAGACCATGTGTTGTTTTCAGTTCAAATACACATTCCCTTTAAGAAATTAAGTCCTCAGGCACGCATGTTCACTGACAAGGATCAGCACTGGGACTGAAAGGAAGAGGTTCAAGAAATGTTTTATGGCCATGTTTGTTAAATATATCACTGCTGAACAAATCAAGAAGTATCAGCAGTATGGTTTAAAATATATTTCTAGTTCAATTTTCTATTTATTTTGACTACAAATTAAAACTGGCATCATGTGACAATATAACCATGATCATTTTTTTTGATTTTGTTGTGGTACTGCACAAGCTGTTAACATAAAACATTTTCAGAGTACACTTTCAAAAAGTGGTGGGGACAATATCAGCCATTTTTGAAAGTGGTGGGGACAATATCAGCCATTTCTGAAAGTGCTGGGGACAATATCAGCCATTTCTGAAGGTGGTGGGGACAATATCAGCCATTTCTGAAGGTGGTGGGGACAATATCAGCCATTTCTGAAAAAGGTGGGGACAATATCAGCCATTTCTGAAAAAGGTGGGGACAATATCAGCCATTTCTGAAAAAGGTGGGGACATGTCTCTATTGTCCCCAGTGTCATTTATGCCTATGCTTTAGATAGGTGGCCAGTGGCCTGACACGACCATGAGACGATATGTCCAAACCTCACTGCATTAGCCCAGAGTAGCGACGTGACTGCATTAAGCTCGGCAGGCCTGAAACCTCCCCGACACAGGAGCGAACGCGGGCCGCAGCGCGACATTTTTGCCGTCGTTGATAAAGTGCTTAGCGGCAGGCAGGCTAATGAATCTGGCCTGACCGAGAGTGACTTTTTCACGCAGGGGTGGTGAAGGAGGAGGGGATGGAGGGAGCGAGGGAGGGATGGACAGAAAGATGGAGCGGGAAGGGGGGGGGAGCCACGGAGGAGTAATCCCGTTCCGGCTAAACGGCTGATCCTTCTCATTCCTCAGATATCAAATGTCAGAAGTTAAATTAGCCTGCTAGCCCCTGATAGCGGTTAACATGCTTTTAAATGGGGAGGGGTGGAGAGGCGAGTGGAGGAGGCCAGTGAATTCCAGCCCCTGTGGGACAGCAGGCAGGTGCCTTTGAAGTGTCTAATTATCCCTCTCTCTGTAAGTACCGGCTAACTGTCTTAATAGT
The DNA here is from genome assembly GCF_041902795.1 of Electrophorus electricus. Lineage (NCBI taxonomy): Eukaryota > Metazoa > Chordata > Actinopteri > Gymnotiformes > Gymnotidae > Electrophorus > Electrophorus electricus. The sequence continues at coordinate 38,183,386 of NC_137497.1, read as the reverse complement.
CCTCTCCTCACAGTGCCTCATTGGCTCATGCACGTGTATCCTCAGCACAGCCATACAGAGCAGCAGAGCTACACAGGCAATGCAGTCATCGCGCAGAGCACAGCGCTTGGTTCCCACCCCAAGCCACCACTCGCCCATCTAATTACCACCTTGGATTAGCGGGATTAGATTGGATAGATTTGGATTGGAAGTGAAACCTGAATGAAAGTACCGAATGGTTCAAAAGAAAAGGTTTGCCATATTCTGGACAATTCTTGACCCTTAAACTGTTTTCGTGGAAAAAAAGGAAAAAGAAACGAATCCAAATATACAGAGGAGCCGAGTGTTGGTGTTGAGTGGGCTGTGGGGTTTTCTGGCCTGCTCCTGGTGAGCTGGCTGTAATCACAGAGCTCCAGGCTTAGCCTGGCCAGAGCTGTGGAAGGGGTGGGACATGCTAACGGTCAGACGCAGCGAGAAGCTGGCACCAACTGATGGACCATTGGCACATGGAGTCATGGCCAGCCTCGGTCCCCCTAGAAACAAAAAAGGCAGACAGACAGAGTTCCTAACCAAAAAAAAAAAGTCAGTGAAAACCCACCCAACGGAACCAAAAAAGTGACTCCAACAGCATTTCTAAAGTCATTTCATTTGCTGTTGGCATATAAACTCTACTGGATGGGTGTCAGAATCTGAAATATACATAATCAGAAGCTTCAAAATGTGCTGTGGATAAAGAGGATTTTGGAAGTCCTAAGCTGTGTGGTTGGATCAAAGGGCAGTGAGGAGGAAAATACACCCATATCAGCTGTATGTTGTGTAAGAGGCCATTGCTGCACTCACCTTGCTATATCATAAAAAAATAAAAATCAACTATGCTTCACTCTCAATGCCTTACCTGGGGCAGTTCAGTGCCTACTAAGACCAATCACAGCCCATTATGCCCTCTGATCAAGGCCCTACCAAATGCTCTAACAGGGTCTGATGGGAGAGGAGGTGCGATTCTGGCGATGGCGTGGAATAGCCAAACTGTGAATAGGCCAAATGCACCATTGTCCACCTCGGAGAGGCACTTTCACCCACACGCTCCACTCTTCTACAATCATCTGCTCCTGATGGAGCACGCCTAAGTGTCAAGGCCGGTCCCGGAGAATGCTGCTCCCCTAACCCAGGAGGTGGGGTGGAGGGGGAGTGTCGGGGAGGGGCTTGCAAGGGAGGATGGAGAGCAGAGGCTCACAGAGCTCTTAAGCCCTTTTCAGCGACGCTGATTTGAGGCGAGTGAAGGAGCCCCGTCTGGGCTTTGATTCCACCCGCCCTAACCCCCGGGGTCGCTGGCTAGAGTGTCATGGATGACCTGGCCTGCCTGGGTCCTTGAAGAGACCTAGTTGCAGAATGATCTGCTTGGGACTTTGTACGGAACTGGGGGGATGGGAGATGTGCATGGATCTGTGCACCAAATTTAGATGTGCGGGAGCTGTCAGATTCACACAGCTGTAGAACAAGTGGAGCAGATGTAGACCAAGTGGAGCAGCAGAGGTTGTTATTTGGAGAGTCACAGGTGTAATTTTATGATTGCTTGTTTTATTATTTATTGTTTGACTGTGATATAAAGTAAAAAAAAAAAATGTAGATGCATGTAAGGTGATTTCTATTTTATTAAATATATTTTAAAAGATTCTATGAGTAAATGACAAAGCACTTTTGTAAGTCGCTCTGGATAAGAGTGTTTGCTAAATGCCATAAATGTAAATGTAAAAGATTGCTAGAGTTTAGCTCTTGACTTCCACTTGGACATTGTGTTTGGTTTGTTTGGCGAGGTGACTTTTCCCTGATTTTTCTCCCTATTTTAGTCGTAGCTAATTCCTACACATCAGGTAATCCTCCCCTGTCACACGACAGCTGCCAACCAGGGAGGGCAAGGGCTGTCACATGCTTTCTCCCTGGCACATACACCCAATCACCACATCTTTCTGAGCTGCAGCTCATGCAGTGTCTGGGAGTGGAGTAACATGCTGAGAGGATAGAACTGTCCACCGCCTTCTGATGCATGAGCTCACAGACACCCCTGATTGGCCAGTGCTGACAGGGGAGTGTAAGTATGCCATCCCTCCCTCTCTAAGAGCACAGCCAGTTTTGCTTTGCCAGGCTTCCAGCCACCGATGGCTATGGCATCGTTGGCATGGAGCCTCACATGGAGTCTCTTGTTACTGCTAACCAGCTAACTTTTGCTATTGGCAGCAAATTCTAATGTCCTAATCATTTAATTTGATTCTGGCCTTTCTAAGGTATGCCAAAGTTAAACTCAGAAAATGCCATTCAGTACCTAAGATGGTTTACAGTCCAGGTGTACCAGCAATTTACGCTAAATGTTTATTCTGTTTTGCATGGCCCATATTACGATTAACTGGTTGTGCCTCAAAAAGTCCTTTAGCAGATCCTTGTGGGATTTAGTGCCTCATTTCTTGGTCACACCTTGGCATGGCTGCCATTTGCTAGTAGAAAATGACCAGTGTCTTTCAAGGGACTTCAACCCTTAGCAGTGGTTGCACACACACAATTGTTATGGTACATTATTTTTCTTGAAATTTGACACAATTTGAAGTAGGTTGAATAATGTGTGTAATGTTTTTTTGTATTAATGACTTTAATGGTGTGCGCTTCAAAGCGGTCCACTTTGAGTTAGACATTTTCCTTAAGTGTGATAAAAAATAAGCTCTCTTTTGTCTCCATCCTAAAACAGTGTAAAAATAATTACAAAAGTTCCTGTATGTAGTGTACTTTAAAACTCCAATTAGAAGTGAACAAAAGTGAAACAGCTGTCCCATCATGCAACAACTGGCTCTTTAATGTTCTTTATTTTTTTGGCTTGTTTTTTTTTTTTGGCTTGTTTTGCCAGGCGAGAATTGCAGTGTGAGTTACACAGAAGAATGTTCCTTTGCTAACCTGCCCTATACACAGCTGAACCTCTGCGATCTACTCTACTGCAGTTGTAAGGCCATTCATCTTCCCATAATAGGAAGCTGAACCCGTCCATGAAGGAGCGTTGGTCGTGCATTAAGCCTGCCCTGCTGGGAGTTAAAGGACGAATCTTGGCCAGCTTCTCTCTCCTCTGCAGCCAAGAAGTGATAGAACGCCCCACACAATCGCGCTAATCCCTCTGCCTCTCTCTGGCGCTCGCACCCAGTCTGTGATTGGTGGAGAGTCCGTCGCCCCTTCCTCTCTCCGTCTCCCTCGCCTTCTCCGGCCGGCCTCTCTCCCTTGTCTCCCCCCACTCTCAACCGCTTGCTAATCGCGACGTACTCTGCCCGAGTTTGGGGTCGGCTCGGCGAGGTCTCGGCTTCAGGTAGCAGTAAGCCTCTGGGAGAGGTCGCCGCTTTAAAAGCCCTGCCAACAGCGGGCATTTCTGTGTCGCTGCCTCGTTGTTCATTGGGAAGTTACCAGCCTCTTTCTCAAGTTGATTTGCAAGAAAAAAAACACGGAGCAGCGTAGGAGGCTGGTGGGGGTAGAGATTACCGCTCCGGTGGAGAGGCGCTTAGAAGCGGCGCTTTTGTGTTTTCCGTTTGTGCCACTTCCACCCAGCCCCGCCGCTCCGGCATCCCGTTCCCCGGGCTAGCAGGCTCCCGCTACCCGGAACGCACGCGACTCTCCAGAGCTTGTAGGCGGAGCCTCGTCCTCTCTGGGTCCCAAGGCCAAGGAGGTCCTTCTGTGGCTCACAAAACATCCCTCTCACATCCCCGCTTTCATTTTTTTTTGGCCATTTTGTTCCATCCTCGCGTTTCTCGCCACTCCTGGAAGGGCCGCTCATTAGGGCGATTAAAGCACGAGCCGGCTGTTCTGAAGGGAGCTGATCCTGGGAGGGTTTTTTTTTTTGTTGTTTTTTTTTTTATATATATATAATGGAGGCCTCAAACTGTAAAACGTAAGAGACCTGCACACTCAGATTTAACGAGGGGGCTGGCAGAAGGTAAAAGATAGAGGAGGACAGAGAGAGAGAGAGAGAGAGAGAGAGAGAAGGGGGTGGGGGGAGCAAGAGAAAACTAAGAAAGAGAGAAATAGAGGGAGTGAAACAGAGCTCAAGAGAAACAGAGGAACAGGAAGAGAGAGCGAACGTGCATGTGAGAGAGAGAGAGACAGAGCGAGAGAGGCTGGGCAGTGGTACAGAAAGCGGGTGAAACACTAGAGCTGGACAGGGAGCCTGTGATCAGGGCTGCAGTGAGCACAATTACTGCCTTTTCAAATCCTTCAGTGACACTGCGGGAGGAAGGAGGACTTTGAAACTTGAAAGGCAGGAGCTTGCTTTCAAGCCTCAAACGCGAGCAGGAAAGGGCTCTGAAATTTGTTCAGGGTTCCCTATCCACCATTAGCTTGTTTCTTCCTCTCGCCTCCAGGCATTTAAGCGGTTTTTGAAAAGATGTTAAGAAATTCAATCACCACAGAGAGAGAGCGAGAGAGAGAGAGAGAGAGAGAGAGAGAGAGAGAGTGTGCGCTCGCTACTTTTTCTTCCTCACCCCTCTCTCGTTCTCTCCCACTTTTTTGTTGCTCTCTGCCTGGTCCATGGAGAGCAGACCTGCACCCTTTTGCGCAGGGGTGCGAAACAGCTTGTGTGAACCAGGGAAGAAATGGATGGGGCTCTGAAACAGCAGGAAAGTAATAGAACTACAGGTAAAGAAAGAGGTGCCGGACAGGCAGGGCTGTGGGTACGCCCCTGGTCCGGCGCACGCCACGCGCAGGGCCAGCGTCCAGCCTCCGGCGGTCTGCTGCATGCGGGCTGCTTCAGTAGCCACGCCGAGGAGGGGCCGAGGAAGGGCCGAGGAGGCGCCGGCAAGCTGTGAGCCTCTTATTCCTTACCGGGAGGAGAGAGATTTGCTGCCATGCTTGTGGGACAGAACATGAGGATTTAGATGTCTTAGATTTGAGTTTGTGTCTCAGAGGTTACAGGGCAGAAGAGCAGGGGGGAAAAACAACCGATATACCACCTTATGCCATTTTATGCGCTCTCGTCTCTGTCCGCACCTCATTTCCTCTCCTCTCTGTTTGTCCAGTAGATCATGTAGCTGTTGACCTCCCACTGCTAAGGGTTTGCTGAGCCTCTGATGCTCCTCTAGTTCTAAATGATGAATGCAGATTAAGTAGGCAGCGAGCTGGAATAATGAACCCCAGCTACTCTCTTTCTCCGTCTCTCCTTCCTTTCTTTCTTTCTTTCTCACTCTCACTCTCTCCCTCTGTGATGTATGGATTGGGAGTGGATGACACTAGCTGTGACTGAGGGTTGCATTCACCACTTGACCCCGTGCCCGTTCTGCCTGAATGGCTTCACTGTGGGGGAGAGGAAGAGGGTTAGAACCTTTACAAAGGTCTGCTATTACATTAGTCATCAACAACAAAAGACCTTTAAACAAAATAAATTCCAAAAATAAAGCCCTTCGCAGTCCTTTGAGCATGACGACACCATTAATTCTTGCAGTGATTTTTTTTAGCAGTGTTTGGCCGTGTGGTGTTCCGCGGACTTTTGGAGTGGGCAGTGCGTTTCAGGGCACTGCTGGCTGGGCCTCATAGGTCACTGCAGGCTTAGGCTAATAGGACTTGGGTAAAAACACTTTAGGCCGATTGGCCCAACCCAGTGAGGGAGACGTGCTCGGTTATCACCCCAGTGCAGAGCTCACGGGCACCCAGCAAACCGCTGGTTAAAATGCGCCTCTCTGGTTTTTAATTATTAGCCATGGTTCTTTGTGACAAATCATGTTGGGATGTTTGTGTTCAGTGTGAGTCAGATCATTAGGCAAGGCAAGGCTGGTTTATTTCTATAGCAAATTTCATACAAAGGGCAATTTAAACTGGTTTGCTTATTTTGAGAGTTTGTTCTCAGCGAATGAATTCCTTTTTATTATTCGGTTTTGGTTTTAGTCTGGTGCTACGAATTTGAAATCAATAACACGAACATATTTTTCAGGCAGGGGTTGAGATGGTGGCTGTCTGTGTGTTGAGGACTCTAATGCCCATGCTTGTAGAGTGGAGCTGCGTTTGGTTTGACTTCAGGCTGTTCAGCGACTTCAGCGAACGGCCCCCCTTTCTGCCTCTGCCTCCACTACCTCGGCTGCCTCTACTTTAGGATCTTACAACCCTCCATCTCGCCGCGGACCCCAGCAGTGCGAGGCAGCACGCCGCCTGTGTTTTCACCCCGTGACTGGTGACGGGGGGGGGTTTAAGGGGGAGGACTGGCTTGCTAGTGGCCGCTAGCATGCGTGTTCATGTCTGGTTGAGGGCATACACATCACTCGCAATCCAGTTACCGCTAGGGACTTGTAGGCTCCTGTGACATGCGCTCACAAATCCTTTGTGTGTGTGTGTGTGTGTGTGTGTGTGTGTGTTTGACTGTGTATGTGAGGACAGAAATGCACTGCTTTTTAAATCCTTTTATGACAGTATTGCACTTTGGAAGAGCAGGCCTATTAATCCAGACTTAGTGCCATTATTGCCTTAATAAGATCACTGGCTGTGCAGTACAGGATTAAACACTCCGAACATAAGTGACGCTGTCAGTTCTCACGGATAGAGGAAGCCTGTCCTCATCCTCTCCCTCTCTTTCCCTCTCTGTGATGTCTACATACTAATAGTCATGGATTGTGTTGTAAGCATTGACATGAAGGAGTAGGAAAAAAGACTGGTAGAGAGTGAACAGAGCCTAGCCTTAGAAAGTCACAACAGAGTGCGGAAAACTGTATCCCTGTAGTGTTTCACACTATCCGCTCTTCAGTCTACACTGTGTGTGTGTGTGTGTGCGCGCGCGTGTGTGTGTGAGTGTGTGTGTGTGTGCGCGCGTGTGTGTGTGTGTGCGTGTGTGTGTGTGTGTGTGTGTGTGTGCGTGTGTGTGTGTGTGTGTGTGTGTGTGTGTGTGTGTGTGCCTTAGAAACTGTAGTCCGTAGCTCGCTAGCTTTCTCTCCAGTACTACATGAGTTGCTGCTCCAGACCGATAAGTCCCAGTCAGTGTCTGACAGTTACCTTAACTTTATCCACAGTGAGTGTTGACAGGCCTCTAAACTGTGTAGCATTCCAGCAGCGGGATGGCAGTGAAGCCTTGGCCAGCAGCTCCGACTAGGAGCTTCATCAGCTCCACCAGCTCACGGAATTTTTCAGCTCTTGCAGGAGGCTTAAGGCTAATCACTGTTGCGAGAGATGCGGTCCCTAGTTTAACAGGCAGGATCCCGGGGCTTGTATGAGGGCTCTCGTCTCCTGGCTTAAATGCGGGTGTATGCAGAGACAGACAGACAGACAGACAGACAGACAGACAGACAGACAGAGAGTTTCAGTTGATTAAAAGGGTTAATGAGGAGCAGTTATGTCAGCTCCTGCTCCTCCAGATCTGATGGCCAAGGCCTGAGTGGTAAGAGGACATTGGCAGGTGGGAGGGCTGTCTCCCTGCGCCTCCTCCCCATTGGGAGGTGATGGCTGAGAGAGGGTCAGTGAATGGGTCAGCTCTGTAACACAAAGGAGCTTGCAAAGGTCCATGACAAGCTGCGGAGGTCCAATCCGCTCTAGAGCCCCTGGGAGCCTGCCCCTGTGGGTCTCACTACAGCGTCTGCCCTCAGGAACACTTTACTTAAACACACACACACGCACACACACACACACACACACAAGATGCGAATGTCTCTGCTGCCATATCTGTGTGGAAGAAAGGAGAATTGAGAGGTAGAAAGCAGCTATGTATTTGAGTGAGAGAGAGTGGGACAGAGAGAGAGAGAGTGGGGGAGAGAGAGAGAGAGAGAGAGAGAGGTGGTGGTTTGTGGGCGTTGATACTACCCATGAGGCCACTTAATGGGCAGTTTGGAATGCAGGGAAAAGACTCAGCTGCCCTCTCCATGGGATTCTGTGTCTTTGAAAAAAGAGAGAGCTGACAAAGAGAGAGAGAGAGAGAGAGAGAGAGAGCTGACAGAGAGAAGGAGAGAGAGCACTGACAGAGGAGAGTGCAGAAGAGAGATGGAGTGAGAGAGAGATGTAGCTGACAGAATGAGAGAGGGAGAGAAAGAGAGAGTGAGAGAGAGTGGGGGCGTTTGGGGTAAATCCTCATCTGCCTGCTGGTTTGTTGAAGGTCTGTTTTATTTCTCAGGCTGGAGAAAGGGCTCTCCTGCCTCCTCTCCTCCAAGTGTTGGTCATCGCTCAGGTGTGTGTGTGTGTGTGTGTGTGTGTGTGTGTGTGTGTGTGTGTGTGTGTGTGTGCGTGCGTGTGTGCGCGCGTGCGTGCGTGTGTGTGTGTGTGTGTGTGTGTGTGTGTGTGTGTGTGTGTGCGTGTGGACAGTCATTTTCTCATTTGGCTGGGAGGAGCCAAACCCAAAGGTTCTAGACACAAGCCTCATAAAGCACATAAAGCACATAAAGCACATAAAGCACTGCTCAAAGCAAACTCGCAGACTTCAGCTTCCCAGGGAGCTTTCAGCGTGACCAGACCCGTCCCGTGTGTGTGTGTGTCTGAACATTCCCAAAGAAAATTTGTCCTGACAGCACTATTACTGGGCTAGAAGTTGCGGCATTGTACAGTCATAAAAGTTCAGTTTTGACGGATCTTTAGTATCCGCGTGTTTTTACAAAAAAAACTTCACCCCCTCTGTGTCTGGATTAAAGCTTCTCTCTGCTTCCCATCTCCACTCTGACTCCACTCCGGGGCTCCAGATCAAGCAGCACGTGTGATATTAGCAATCCTGTAGTCTTATCTCTCACGTTTGTTAGCCAGATGTCCTACACAGATGCTTTCTTCATTTCATAGTGGATCCATATGTGTGTGTGTGTGTGTGTGTTCTGCAGCTGGGTAGTGTGAGGAAGCTCTAGGAGTCATCGCAGCGTAGACCTCCAAACCTCAGTGTCATGTACCATTATGCATTCATGCATTACAAGACTTGATTTAGTTCAGCTCAGTTGTTCTTCTGTAGTTTTTTTAATGATCACAGAAAGAAGCAACATTCTGACCTCCAGTGCCACACTTTACATTCACTTTCAGTAATATTTAATCATCTCTCTTTGTCTCTCTCCATTTATTCTCTCCATTCCATCCTTTTTTCCTCTCATTCTCGTTGTATCACTTTTCCCTCTTTTGCTCTTTTTTTCTCCATTCTTATCTCTACCTCTCGCCCTTTGTCTGTTTCTTCTTCTCTTCCTATGTCTCCGGATGTCTCTCCTCCTCTCACACTCATTTTCTCTCTTACCCCCCCGGAACAGAGGATGACACCGCTGGTTCTCCGTACCATCGCGAGAGGCGTAACGCGATCAGCGGGCAGGCAGCAGGCCTGGGTCTGGTGGCCTCCAAGCTAAGTGAGGAACCATCCACCTCCACGGAAGAGCGCCCCTCGCTGGTCAAGAAGGAACTGCATGCCTCGCTGCCCCACCTGGCTGACCACACTCTCCCCTACCGGGGCACGCTCTTCACCATGGACCCTCGCAATGGCTACCTGGACCCCCACTACAGTGAGTCAATGTACAGTACATGCCCTAATAGCTAAGGGGTCCTTACTGATATCACTGACATGAGATTAAGACGTTTATCAACATACAGAGTGATGTGTAGAGTTATACACACAAAAGCCTTGGGAGAAAGTCACCTTTCTGGAAGTTTAAAAACAGCACAGCTTTGTCCAGTAAATCACCGCACACGGCCACTGGCGTGTGATCGGCCATGTGGGTCAATTTACACACTGAAGCAGTCAGACTTGACGGTTAAAAGAGGACTTTTGGCATGGTGGGGAGACGGAGTTCCCGAGACGCTCAGGAAAAATAGGACTCGCAGGAAACCCAGTGGTGTTGTGTCGCGCAAGACTGTCAAGAGTTTCCTTGTTCTCAGTCTCCAGGTCTGAAATTCGACGTTGCACACAAGTCTAGCAGGCACGAAGCTTCATGCGTGCCCTGTGAGCCAAGCTGAGACCAGGGGATTCAGCTCAGCTGCGCTCCGTATGCAGGAGAGGCAGGGTAGATTTATTCCTCTGTGCAAGTTGAAAAGCAAAACTGCAGACAGACTGATTGGGCCTGACATTTGACTATTTGCTCCTTTTCCCCCTCTCGCTTTCTCTCCTTCTTCTCTTTTCTGTCTCGGGAGAGGTAGCATGGGCGAACGAGTCACTGCGTTCCCTAATTCCCTCATTAGGGGCCGAGAGTAAGCACACAACTCCCTCATCAGCACACTGATCAAAGCACTGCAGGGTGGAGAACCGTCGAGCCTTCTTTCACTCTTTCTCTCTCTCTCTTTCTCTCTTCATTTCTCTGACTCCCATTGGAAGGTGTCAGCAGTAGAACGAGGGAGCAAGAGAAAGAGAAAGAGGGAGGAAAAAAGAGCGAGAGAGAGAGAGAGAGAGAAAGAGAGATGATGTGTGCAGGCGCCTTTTACGAGGTTAATTTGGCCGAGCACCTTTTGCCCGGTCGTCCCCCGCGGACTGGAATTCGATGTGATGGCTTGTTTAGTTTGGCTAAATTGGGCTGGAGCTGGCCTGACAGTGTAGTCTTAATCCACTGCACTTAATGACTCTCTCCCGCCCTCCCTCGCTCCCTCTCCCACACTCCCACATTTTGCCTCCATCTCCTGGAGCGTTTACTGTATCTCCCTTTAACTACTTCATTAGCCGCACCCTTATTTTCCGCGCTCCGCCAGCACCGGCCCGGCTGACTCGCCCGAACGCAGAAAGCTTGAATACAGTCCGGCCGATCAGGGCCGTCGCAAATTGCGACGTCGCCTGCTAATAACAGCCTGTCCAGCTCAGCAAGACCGCCACCTTTCATGAAGGTGGAGAACAGGCTCGGTTGGGGAGGTGAGGGCACCGGGGTGGGGGCCGGTGGTGGGCAGCGCCACGGGTCCAAACCTGGAGGGACAAAGTGAAGAACAAGAAAGTTACAACCCAAGGGTGAAAGAAAAAGGCCAGAGGGAAGTGAGAGAAAGAGAGAATCCAGGCAAAGGGAAGGAAAGAGGAGGCTGGAGCCCAACGGGGCCCTAGTGGGTTTGGTCGGGGTGGGGGGGTGGGGTCAGGCTCCAGGAGCCACCAAGATCAAAGGTCACATGCAAGAGTCACCATCCTCAACAGAAGAATTGAAAGGAGCTGGAGAAGTCAAAGGGGCCACCCGGTCCAGAGAAAACCCATTTTTCCGCTTGGGGGACCTCAACAGCAGGAAAATGGAGCACAGGGTGGAGAAAACCAGCCTGGTCCCGAGAAGAATTCCGAGGGCAAGAGCGATTTTATTGGATATTGTATGAAGTGGGAGGAAGAGCCCTGGCCCTGTCCTGACCCCTCTGAGGCTGGCCTTGAGTTACCAGGATTCTGGCCAGGCCCCTCGGTGCTGGATAATTAAACCAGGACCCAGGCGCTCACACTGTACAGGGGCAGCCAGCGCAGTGGGTGAGCCGATACAGTAACAGCGGCAGCGATTGTGCGCAGCTGTTTCTGTTTTTCTCCTGTTTCACCATTAATTAAAATGAGGGTGAATTGTTGGTTGCAAGTGTGTGCTTAGGGTCTGAGGCTCGTGCCGTCTCTCAGGTCTCCTCTCCTGAGGGGAGGGATTGAGCAGGATGGTAAGTTCTCACACCACCCCCAGCCCCAGAAGTCTGTGCAACAGCTCTATAAAAAAAAAAATCTCTGGTGCCAATCACTTGCTACCATAGCCTTTGAGGTGTGAAAAATATTGACCCTTAAACTCCAGTGGAACCAAGTCATGACACACATGGCTATGTTCACACACACTTTCCTCCAGAGCTCCTTTTCCTCTTTGCAGATCCATCAAGTCATAAACGTATCCCAGGTGTGTGTAAGCATGTGATTGTGGGTGTGTGTGTGTGTCCGTGTGTGTGATGGAGAGCGGCCCCTCACTCTTTGTGCTGCGTAGGCACTAGCAGGGGGAGGCAGGCGGCGAGCCGGCTAAAGCGCGATCCGTCTTCCCGCCAGCCCGCAGGCAGGGCCTAATGCTCCTAAACGAGCCACCACCTGCCACCCCGGGAGCACCTGGTCGCCAAGGCAACGGGCCGCGGCACCCCACCCCCTCCGCCTCGGCCTGGGACATATCGGGGGGGGGGTGTGTTTGTGAGATCTGGGGGGGGGACCAATACAGCAAGGCCGCATGCCCCTCCCCTGTTTCTTCCTCTCCTTCCTTGGCTCCACCCACCTTCCACGCCTCCTCGCCGGTAAGTTGCGCTTGGCAGCTCCTTCCTCACCGCGGTGTAAAGAGGCGCACAGAATAAATAGCTCTCTTTGCACGCATTAGTGAAATCACTATTCCTGAGCCTTGGTCACCCTTTGATAAGAGTCACCGTATCATCCCGCTTACCGCCCTAGTAGCACGCACGATGGATAAGACCACCAGATTGAGTGGGGGATTAATGAAAGACAGAGAGAGAGAGAGAGAGAGAGAGAGGGAGAGAGAGAGAGAGAGAGAGAGAGAGAGAGAGAGGACGGCTTTAGCGCAATTGTGTGCGGGCCTGTATGCGCCGCTAGCGTTGCAACATCTGTTTATATTGTAGCCTGATTAGAGGGTCACCAGGACACAGCAACAGCAAGCCGTTTGCTGGCTAAGCGACTTCTCCACTCCGCTGTGGGGGGGGGGGGGGGGCTCCGCTTCTTCTGCCTCCACAGCTTCTTCTTTCCTTCAGCAGATGTGCTCGTGACTGTGAAAGAGGCGTGTCCCATTACGGGAATTAAAATCATGCCGAATCGAATGCCTGCCTGCCTTTCAGAGGCTTCTGGAAACAGTAAGGGGGAGGAAGCGAGGAAGTACAGTTGCGAGTTCCCTGGACAAACTGCACCCCAACAGTAGTGGCATTCACGTCCCTCACCACTCTTTTGGCAGGCCGGGTGGATTGTTGAGCATTTTTGAGTTTTAGCTGCTTTAGTACAACCGCCCTTGACATTCAAGACTGGGACCGAGATCGCTGCTTCTAAGTTTACCCACTGTTGGCCAGTAAGAACAACAGAACACCAGTGGAGGAGCCAGGTTCAGTGCTCAGCGCTCTGGCTCAGATAAAGATCTTTCCAGCAGCTTTTGACCTGTAATCCTTTGTCCAGGGCTCCGCTGACATCTTACTTCTAAGAGCACTAACTCGGTAGGTGGAGAACGAAAGACCTCCGGCCCTAATAAACCGACCCAGCCATGGATCTCTGGCTTCTCGCGCCCGGGCCAGGCGCCCTGTCTGGGGATCTTCCCCACCTCAGTGCCCTTGGTGGAGCATAGCAGGCCGCCGGCAGCCCGTGGGATGGGGGACGGCGCTGGTAGTGAGGCGCTGATGGAGGCCATCCAGCAGGCAGTACAGGCGGAGCCGCTCAGCTGCCCTGGACAGGCGGGACGTCGGATCAGCCGCTCCCCCCGCACATCTGACCTCTGCAAACCACTGACCTGCACAAGGCAGCTGTCAGGAGTAAGAACGTGGGCCGCATAGCAAAAGCTCGGATTCTATTTAACTTTACAAAGTGGAAAGTCACAGCTTACACACTGGAAAGGAGCCGCATGTCCATGCAGGGACGCTTATGTCAGAGCTCCCGTCTTCCCTGTATAGTTCAGTTCTGTGAGGTATGGGTCTCTGATAATGTCTCCAGTACAACTCACTTAGCGATCAAGCTTAGATAAATAATGACCAGAATATAAACATGCAAATCCAAGATTAAATTGCACCTGCAATGAGAAAGGTCCTTGGAAGAATTTAAACACAGATCACATTTAAAATTTAAAATGAGCTATAAAACCCCAGCCCCCAAAAGTACCATGCTGGCAACAGGGCCGAGGGCCGAGGTTTCGGCCCTGGCGAGGTGGCACGACAAGCTAGAACTGGAGGTGCTGGGGTATGCGAGGGGTGGGGTTTGCTGGGCCGAGGGGGCCGGCATGCCATGGGCACGCTCCAGGCTTTGGGAAGAGCCCGCACTCCTCCATCTGCACCCTTTCATGACAAAAGGGAAACATCAGTGACATTAGTCCCCAACGCGCCCCAGCCGAACAGATCAGGCCCTTTTATGAAGCTTATTAGAGGCGGCTCGTCATGTTGGGCCTCAGCCCGACAGCCCTGTGGCCGATTGGCCCACTCAACGCACTTCCCTCTCTCTCCTGCCCCGCAGCACTCTGGGACTGCTAGCAGCGGGCCAAGCAACGTGCGCAAAAGGAGCCACGCATTTCTTAAGAACAGCCTAAGCCTTTCTCCCTTTTTATCTGTGCATTATTGATTCTTAAAGAAGAGCGACCGTTTTGGGGCCCCGTTGCAATCGTGCCTGCAACATCTGTGCCTCCTCTCGCTCCCACGCCGAACTAAAACAAACCACCGCTCAGCGCCAAACACGCACGCTTGCAAAAAGCACTAATCTCGCTTACAAAAAAAAAAAAAGCTTCAAGTCTTGAGTGAGATTTCAGAGTTATTCTGAAATGGGGAAATTGCAGCTATAAATAGCAGAGAAAAGCAGCGCTAAGACGTTAGAGTCAAAGACGTAAGAAGCGGCTGCGATAAGTCCCCCACCCCCCTGAGATGTGTTTCTTAGTCTGGACAGGCAAAGGCTAAAATCATCTCATCTCCACTTTCTCCTCTCTCTCCTCTTCCTCATCTGCTCTTCCTCATCATTCTTCTGCATGACACTACACAGGCACTACACAGAGAGCACATCTCAATCCAGACCTCTGTGGGCACGTTAGTGTGTGTGCTTGTGTTTGTGTGTGTGTGTGTGTGTGTGTGTACGTGTGAGCACGTGTGTGTGAGCGTGTGTGTGTCTCTCCAGCTCCGGGCCTTGCTGAAGCACATTCTGGGAGGAGTGGGTCAGGAGAGAAAGCAGTAATTAAAATGGGTCCTTTCTTTATTATGGACCTGAACTCGATAAGGCGAGGTACATTCCTGCCCCTTGTACTTAGAGCACAAGAGAGGGCCACAGGAGACTAACAGGGAGAGAAGAGAGAGAGAGTGAGTGAGCATGTCAGGGATGGGGGAGGAAGAGAGGGAGAGAGGGAGAGAGGGAGGTAACAAAGCAGGAAATGAAAAGAGACATAAAAGAGAAGGAGCTGAAGGAGGTCAGGCCCATCACAGGCTTAGGACTGCCTTCAAAGATGGCTGGGACAGGTGGCAGCTCCAGACAATCTCACTCCACAGAGCAGCATCCTCTCCGGGGGAGATAAGGGGTCCCTCCATCCACCCCCTCTCTCCTCCTCTCCTCTGCTCTCCCCTCCCCTCCTCCCCCCACGCGCCTCCTCTCCTGCTCGGCGCACGCCGTGCGGGGCTCTTTGATGTGTGCGTGGCGGGAGCGCTTGGCTGGGGTAGAGGGAGGTGAGAGGTTTGCCGCTCAGCAGTCTCAGAGGTGCCCGCCACTCTCTGCTCTCATTAAAGCAGGGGGACTCTGGGTTAATCAGCTTTGAGGGTCACACACACGTGCGCACGCCCGTGCTCACGCTCGCGCGCTGACTGATACTCTCGCACACTCTCTGCATGCACGCACACATATGCACACAGGGACACGCAAGCGCACACTTTGTCTGCCTGCCCAGGCAAAGCCACCCTTGGGCACCACCTGCATGAGAAGGAGATAGCCGAAGAGAGGAAGGGAGGAATCAGCGTGACCAGAGTTCCTTGCTGCTGTGAGCCTCTGCTTAAACTCTTTGTTGTCTGTTGCTCTCGCGTGTTCTCTTCCGTCCTTAATTGTTCCACCTTCTCGCTCGCCTCCCCTGAGCTTCTATCCCTCCTCCCGAAGCTCCTGTCTCCTGACGCTACCCAGCTAAGGCTGCTTGTAAGTGTGTCAGGGGTTATTTAGGAGGAAGTTGTTTGGCAGGATGGCATAAATGGATTACAACTCGGGCTTGGTCTCAGGCCGAAGCTCCGCAGAGATCGTGAGCTCTGTTACAAGAGGAAAAGAAAGAGGTGAGAGAGATCGAGAGAGAGAGAGAGAGAGAGAGAGAGAGAGAGAGAGAGAGGAAGAGGGGGATGAGGAGAAGAAGGATGGAATCCAGAATTAATGTGTTCTGGGCTGTAAATGGTGATAGCAGTACATAAGCAGAAGATATGCTACATTTTTAATAACTATTCTGGGCGCAACCATGTACAGACAGAACAATCTCGCTGAAGTGTTTCCCTTATAACATAAGCACAGTTTCCAGCGGTGCTTGGCTGCGGGTTACCAAACCAACCCCACTGTTTGCATCATTGTCCTGGCCTTGTGCCTTTGAGTGAGACATGTTGAAATTAAAATGTAAATAACAATGAGCTCCCAGTGTTCCATCTTCAGATGGAGAACAGAAAAGGTTTCCACTCCTCCTGGTGTCAGGTGTGTTTGAAGGGGCAGGGCTACGCAAACACAGGTGGACCTGTGCCAGCGGTGCTCAGATCCCAATTGGCTCCTCAGAGCCAGGGCACGGCCGCCCAGTGCCGATCACCTCGGCTGTGAACGAGGAGGAGACCTCAAGCCTCTGGCTGGGAGCGCCCGAGGTCGTAGTGCCGGTATGAAGGGGAGGGCTGCCCTTAAAGACGACACGACCAAAATGGCTCTCCGAGGACAATTAGATGGTCGTCTCTGAGTGCCCTTTGTGGGGTCTTGTTCTGCGCGCCGGGAATCACCACCTCCCGACCCCCTCGCGGATTATGCTGGGCAAGGAACAGTGAATTTGTGACTATGGATCTGCAGAAAAGCGGAGGGCAAGATATAGAGTGAGAAATGTAAAGTGAGAGAGTGAGAGTGAGACGGATAGGGCGGGTTAGGCAGAGGTCTTAATTTGCCCTGCTGTGTTGACCCCTGTCTGCCACAGTGACCTGGCTGTAATTAAACTGATTGCTTTGATACAGAGTCACCTCCTTCTCTCTCTCTCTCTCTCTCTCTCTCTCTCTCTCTCTCTCTCTCTCTCTGTCTTTCTCTCTCTCTCAGGTCCAGAAATCAATAGAGTGTACTTCTGACAGTGTGAGAAAAAAGGCTTGTTTATTTGTTATCAGGACAATTAGGGCAGTATACCCACCCCCATGCATTTGCTAAAAAAGTATTTTATTTGTCTGTCATGGAATGGTCCCTTGGTTTCCCACAGTAAGCACATAATGGTGCCAGGAATCAGAAAGCAAGAAACAATTTAAAAGTAGGTGGCAATCAGCAATATGAATTATTTGTTTTCTCCATCTGTTTCCCATCTTAATAATTCATATGGTCAAATTAAGAGGTGACAGAACTTTCAGCAGTGAAGCAATAAGCCCACTCAACCCTCCACTTTCTCATTTCTCATCTCCCTCTATTTCTATCTCTCTCTCTCTCTCGTGCCTCCACTTTTAGAGCATTAGGCTAATTTATTCAGCAGTAATTAGTCTATTGGAGTTCCAACAATGTAGGACTGTAATTAAACAAAACGCACAAAAGTGGGGCGTAACACCCGCGGAGTACGAGCCCAAGCAGCCGCGTGTGTGTTTACACGCAGGAACAGCTGGGTGCCAGGCTCTCAGGAAACACTGGTTTAACCTTCCCACCTGCCTCCCAGCCTGCTCTGGGGTTTTGCGCTGACATTTAGTCACTTCTAAGCAGGACTGCATGTTACATTATTGAACCACAATGTAGTCAATTCTACATCCACACATTCTAAAACAAAGGCATTCTTCAAAGGTCCAAAATCTCCTTTGTCTCCCTCTGACTCTCTCGCTCTCTGACTTTCTCTCTGGCCCTGTCTTTCTCTCTGTTTGTCTTTCTCCCTCTTTCTCCCTCTTTCTCTCTCTCTCTCTCTCTCTCTCTCTATGTCTCTCTTGTTCTCTCCATAAGGTTTATCTCTCAACATGTAGTGCTTCACAGTGTATGAATGTATGAATTGCTCTTTAATAGCCTTTACCTCCTGACACTGAGCTAAAGTTTGATAAACAAAACCATGCGGTGGTTAAGACCAGCATTTTCCAACTTGGAATGTTCCCAACTGTTGATACTCCTGATCTGGAAAAAGTTATTCATGCTTCTGTTACATCCCAACTGGATTTCTGTAATGCACTGTGTTATGGGATTAATGAGACATCTCATTTGTCTATAGCTGCTCCAACACATTGCAACTCGAATATTAACCGGTACAGAGTCCATTTCTTCAGTGCATTACCCTGTGTTGTCCCCCAGTTCATTACAGAATCCAGTTTAAGGTGGCTTTGAGAGATTTTGGTGTTTTAAATGGATTTGCACCTGCTCCTCTGACAGGCCCACTGTCTCCGTAGACGCTAAAGGGGGTGTGGCCTTTGCTATGGCTGTGCTGGGACCATGGAACACTCCAGCAGCTGATATTCCATTGATTTCCCATAAATGCTTGATTTTAAATCCGAGTTTAAAACACATTTTTAGAGATGGGCATTCAACAAGTTGAACATTGCTTGAGGATTGTATGGAGTAGTGTCAGCATATCTGTTGTGTGTGAAAGACACTGATATAAGTGGAAACAGATGGTGTGACAAGCTTGCTTGGTTGTAAAGCACTTTGGTTTTAATGTGCTGTGTAAATAAAACTTACTAACGTACTCTAAATGTAGTTCTGTGCACACTCACATGCACACACACACACACACACATGCATGGCCCACACACACACACACACACACATGCATGGCCCATACACACACACACACACACACACACACACACACACACACACACACACATACACAGCTTAATGCTTCTGGGCCCCTCAGTCATCAGCTCAGTCAAGGCGTGCATGTTTGAGCAGTGAGGTCATGAGTGAGGAGTGAAGTAGCATAATGATATCTGGCAGCAAGTGTGTGTGCTTGCACACACACACACACACACACACACACACACCAGTTCGACAGAGCCATCATATGTTCCACATTAATGATTCACATAGCACTCGACTTTCTCTCTCTTGATAACTTTATTTCCTCACATCTCTCGCTCTTAAACTCTCTCTTCCTCTCACCCTCACCCTCACTCTTAGTCTCTGTCTCCCTCTCTCTCTCTCTCCACTCCCACAGCAGTCTGTCACTGTGTCACTGGACTTGCCCAGCAGAAGCAGTTCTGTGTTCAGCGTGTCTGTCGAAGACATCGTTGCCGCGGACGCCTCATCTGGGTGTTGCCGGCTCCTCCCACTATGCCGCTCTCCCGGACCGCGTCACATGGCTAAAGTGACTCTTATTGTTTTGCTACTTCTCAATTGCCTTCCGATGTGCTGGTGAGAATACAATTACTTCTCAATCAGAGAGATCACGTCTCCACCAATCCCCCACAGAGACGCCGTAATGAAACTTTATAGGAGCACGAGGCAGAGAGGGACTCTGTGGAGAGTGTGCCGGGGCCTGATGTTATTAACTGCTCAGGGCTGTATTTTCCCCCTTTTAAAATAATTATGATCGTACCCTGCTTTTCCTTTCCTTCAGAGCAGGCCATGTTTGCCTTTCCATTAGAAAGTAATGGAGTCTGGTCAAAGTTTGCCTCTAATCGGCCCCTTTCATTAAAACCCATTTGTAATCATGTCTTAATGAGTGCAGTTTAAAATAATGACAGGGAGGAATTAGTGCCGCCACTATACAAAGTTATTCGTTCGAAAGAGAGAGAGAGAGAGAGAGAGAGAGAGAGAGAGAGAGAGGGAGAGAAAAGAAAGCACTCAAAAGAGGAAAGAAGCAACAAATAGACAGAAAATGTATCATGCTTACCATTTAAAAAAAAAAACTTTAAACAGGCATGCCACTTCTGGGAGCACTCTGCTGTGACCAGTAGGGGTTTTGTTTTTTTTTGTTTTATTTAAAAATACTTATCTATCTTATTTAAAAATACTTATCTATCTATCTATCTATCTATCTATCTATCTATCTATCTATCTATCTATCTATCTATCTATCTATCTATCTATCTATCTATTTATTTATTTGTGTGTGTGTGTGTGTGTGTGTGTGTGTGTGTGTGTGTGTGTGTGTGTGTGTGTGTGTGTGTGTGCGTGTGCCAGAACCGTGAGCGAATCCTATAGGCAGTGCATGGTCAGTTTCCGGCGTGTCCTGTTGCTGCACTGTACAAGACCCAGGCCTGCGCCTCACGGGGGTAAAACGCGAGTTTTCTGCCTCACCAGCAAATCCTGCTGCGCGGAGCACTCGCACTTCCCTTTAATCTCCCCCTCTCCTTTTATTGGCCATATACGTTACCCATAATCCTCAGCGGACACAAAGCGTAGCAGTTTACCGAAAGCGCACGCAGGCAGACTCAGGAGAGCTGGTGCATTTTTTTCCGTGGTTGTTTTTCCGTGTGGTAAGCGCGGCTGAAGCAGAGTTAGTCACGACATGTGTGATACCCCCCCACCCCCCCCACCCCCATCCCTGCAGCTGTTTGTCTCCACTCTAAACAGGCACAAATAAACACAGCAAACAGGACTTCCCCCCAGAGCAGGACAATTTTGCTCTTTTAGCAAGCCGAGCCAGAGACGGGCCCTCCGGATGGGGCGGAGATGGATGGCGGGCCAGAACGCCAGTCCTCCTCTTCTTCTTTTGTTCTCTTGTTTATTCTTTTTTATTTCCTTTTTTATTTTCAGGCTCAACATTCTGCTAGTGTGTACCTCTGGTGGCACGGGCTGCTGTGTGTGTGTGTGTATGTGTGAGCGTGTGTGTGTGTGAGTGTGTGTGTGCGTGTGCGTGTGTGTGTGTGTGTGTGTGTGTGAGGATAGATGCAGGGCTTCAGCAATGTAAACTTCAGATTCAAACAAAAGCCTGTGATGTGGGGCAGAGAGAGAGAGAGAGAGAGAGAGAGAGAGAGAGAGAGAGGAGAATAAGAAGAGGATAAGCTCAGAGAAGTAAAAGAAAGGGAGCCGCATGTGAATGAGTGGAGTGAGAGAGTGGAGAAGGAGGGAGAGAGGTAGTGGACAGTGTGTGGGGAAGCGGTCCTTTGGAATAAGGGCAAAGACAAAGGGATACAACTGTGTTGAGTGATGGAGTGAGAGAAATGGGAAGAGAGGAAGCGAACACAGAGGTCTTGGTAAAAAAGTGGACTCATTTTTACAGTACAGTGTGATGAAAGAGCTGTTTAAACATTGTTAGTGAAGAATCTTTGACTGAGGCTTTCAGTGTGAGCCTACAATCCAGGACACGGGCCTCTTCATCTTCTCCTCCATCCCTAAGTCTGTAGCTCCTTACCTATAATCTTTATACAGGGAGCTGTTTGTTATGTCTGTTGCTATGAAAACCGGGACTACACTCTTTCATTGTTTGTTTGTTTGTTTGTTTGTTTGTGTGTGTGTGTGTGTGTGTGTGTGTGTGTGTCTGTTTGTGCGTGCGAGTCTCAGCTCTTAAACTTCAGACCGCAGTTCTCGCCCTTTCTGGCAGCATGGAGCCAACGGAACAGGCGGCCATGCGGTGTGTTGGTACATGCTAAGCGGCTCTGTTGTGACGTGAGCAAAGGGAGAAAGCAGCGCTTAATGCCTGGTGCAGCGCCACGCATGCCAGCAGCTGCAGGGTAGAGTTTGAACCCAGCAGAGGGCCAGTGATTGGCCCCAGCGGGCGCCTCTGTGACCTCGACCCACAGAGCCCAGATGTGAACTCAGGGGAGATGCATTTTCTCGTTTCCTCCCATCTTTTTTCCATCTTGCTCTCATTTCTCTTTCCGTTCCTCTTTCATTCTTCTGTTTTTACCTCTTGCTCCTCTTGTCTTTTTCTCTTTCTCTTCTTTTAGATCTCAGTGACTTGCCTTTAAGGTTTGTTCCAGATGTGGCTGTGGCATCTTGTCCTTGTGCCATAAAACCGATCTGGGCCTAGTTTCCCAGTGTAGAATGAGGACCGTCGTAACCCAGCCATTATCAGGCATTACCCCGAGGTCCCTCATCCTGAGTATATTTCACACACCTGACTCAGATCACGAATGGCTAGATAAGTAAATGCTGATTGGAATCAGGTGTGTTCAAGTAGGGAACTCAAAGAATGAGCACAACGCAGGGTCTCCAGGACCAGGTCTAACCAGGTCGCAAGTGTGTGGAAGGGGGTGTGGAACTTGGGCTGTTCTTTGGACTGTTACTGAGGCCCACAGAGTTCAGTCTTTGCCATCTCCACAGCCTCAGGGTTCAGCCAATTCAAGTTTCAACTCACTGGACTGTTTTCTTTTGCCATATGAGTAGCTGTTCAGTTTTTCCTTCGGTTCCTGTTGGGAGTTTAAGCAAAGATTGTACTCCGTAGCCGATTTCATGCCGATTTTGTTGATGTCTTATCTGGGGATTTGCAAAGCCCTCCCACTTCCTGCCAGCACTCGTGACGAATCACATCTTGCACCTCTGTTTGGATCGAATGAATCAGCCAATCTTGTTGCACAGATCTAAAAACACAGGGATGCATATGTCTAAACTTCCATTTAACCACACAGAAAAATGTTTTACCTCAAGGCAGCAAATTTTTTAAAGTGTGTGTTTGAAGCTTGTAAGCAGCATGTAAGATTCTTATGAGAAGAGATAGATGATGCGCCCTATTGGAGATCTGATGATCAGCTCCCAAGTTTGCTTTGCTGAGTGTGTAGATGCGAGGAGCAGTGGTTAGCAAGGAATGGTTGACTGTTGCAGCGGTTCTCACATGTTTTCTCCTCTTACAGCACCAGCTCAGTTTTTCCCTGGGTTTCACCCTCCTGTACCCATCGATGACAGACACACACAGGGGCGGTACATCTACGAGCCGTCACCGGTGCCACCACTCCATGTGTAAGTAAAACACATGCACACACACACTCCTGCTCTCACACACACTCCCAGGGGCTCCCGCTACTCCTTGTGTGAGCAGAACTATGCATGTGAGGAGAGACACATGCACTCAGACACATACATACGAGATCATCAGTATCACTGACACAGAGAGCTGCAGCGATTGGATGAAATAGACTAGAGGCTGCAGCGATTGGATGAAATAGACTAGAGGCTGCAGCGATTGGATGAAATGATCAGTGAAAAGGGGCTGATTTGTTATGAGAATTTTCATATTTCAACACGTACTTTATTAAAATATAAGACAAAATGCCCTTTTAGCCATTATTATTTATAAACAAAAGGATAAAAGAAAACACGACCTGTTACCGGGGCCTTTGATTCAATACCCACATGCCCACATGTTCACATCCTGTGTCCCGCAGTTTAAGTATGACAGCCATCACTCCACTCCCAGCAGCCCTGCAGCCTTTCTTCCTACGAACACATCTCAGCTAATTAGCAGCTGTGCATATTCTACTTTAAATGCAAAGAGGTAAATGATTAAAGAGCAGGATCGCTGCTTTGTACAGGATTTGTTTGAAATTAGAAGCATTTGTAAAAGGTGGTGCTGTAGAGCAGAAGTTGCATGTATCGTGTGTGTGTGTGTGTGTGTGTGTGTGTGTGTGTGTGTGTGTGTGTGTGTGTGTGTGTGGGTGAGTATTAGGTGATGTGAGCCTTGTCTCCCTGTAGGGTGTGATGTGGCTGCTCTAAGGCAAGCTCCTCTGTCTCCCCAGGTGTAGGAATCAAAGGCCTGGAGTAGTGGGGTGGGGGCGCGTTTGGGGTTGGGGGGCATAGCGGAGCTACGCTCGCCGTCATGTCAACATGTGTCAGAGAGCACGCAAATGAGCATGTCAGTGGTGCATGCAAGGAGACGTCACGGCTCGCTCGCGTGTGATTCTCTCTAAGCGCGCTGATCAAGCGCTGTCAGAGCACAGGGAGCAATCGTCCTTGCGCTACATCTGTTCAGCAAGTGCTCACACGTGTGTGCACTCACACACTCTCACTCAGGTGTACATGGACACATTCGCAACTCCCCCTGACACACACTTAGACACTCATGCATACTCATGCATGCACACATTTACACACACACACACACACATGCCTATATTCAGTCAGACACACACATACATGCACATATGCACCCAGACACACACACACACACAGCCTCACTCAATTATACTATACTCTACTGATAGCCACAGCCCAGATCTAAAAAACTAATTTTACTTGATTGCTGTTTTCTGCACCCAGAGAAAAGATTATTAACCTTTGTCTTTCCTCAGTGAAAGCCAAAAAAAAGTATAGAGCATAAAAAGTGTGTCCGTGCGTGCGTACATGTCCTGTCACTTAGACTTAGTTTAGTCACTTAGTTTTTGTTTGGTCCTTCATTTTAAACAGTCCCTGCAGATGCAGGACTTCCCCGGCTCCTCACCAGGCCATCTCTTCTGTCCTCCATTCCATTCTTTTTTCTCATTTCATTTATTAACTTTTCATTGTTTTTCATCCTTTCTTATCTTGTCTTATGCTTAAAGCTTGGTGTGTTTTGCCCCTGCGTGTTTGTGTTTGTGCTGTGGGGTTTTCTCTCTCTCTCTCTCTCTCTCTCTCTCTCTCTCTGTCTCACTTTCTTGCTCCAGTTCTAACAGGAAGGAAGTGATCATGGCTCTATGGTTGAGGCAGCTACTTGGGTTGTATTATGTTTGATATTCTTCATCATTATATCCTCCACCCTCTCCGTTCCCCTGCTCTTGTTGCTTCACTACTTTCTCTCTCCGTATTCTGAAGTCATATCTCTCTTGTGCAGTAATATGCTGCTAAGAGTAATGAATTTTTTATGTCACCTCCTTGCTCTAACGTCCGTGCGCTAAAGAGAGGCGTGAGAGAGAGAGAAAGAGAGAGAGAGAGAGAGGGGGGGGGGGGTCGCTCCCGGGGCCTTGATTGATGTCCCGTGTCAGTGCAAACAAAATGGCAAATATAATTTAGCATTTAGCTTATGCGAAGATAATGGGGCAACACGCGGCTCAAACAAGACTCAGATGCACGATCCGCCACGCTTGAAGCGGCGGCAAGGAGAAGAGAGGCAGGGCAAAGGTGAGAGAGAGAGAGAGAGAGAGAGAGAGAGAGAGAGAGAGAGAGAGAGAGAGAGAGAGAGAGAGAGAGAGAGAGAGAGAGAGAGAGCAGGTGAATTAAATTAAAGGTGAAGTCGTGCTTTATCTGCGGCTCGTGCCAGTAAGTGGCCAGACGCGCCTAAACGTACCTGCTTAACGGCGTGTGAGATATTCATCACCCCGCTTTTCACGCACAACCTGTGAATATGACAAAGAGTGATGATAGCGTC
The DNA here is from genome assembly GCF_041902795.1 of Electrophorus electricus. Taxonomy (NCBI): domain Eukaryota; kingdom Metazoa; phylum Chordata; class Actinopteri; order Gymnotiformes; family Gymnotidae; genus Electrophorus; species Electrophorus electricus. The sequence goes on along the minus strand of NC_137497.1, from coordinate 38,158,436 downwards.
CGCTATCGCTAATATTATGTAGCCATATGGCAGGCGCTCTTATTCAGAGTGAGATAGTGGACTGGTTGTAGTTGCTGTATCTCTTTACGAGGTTTACTTTTAAATGAACGGGCTGCTGTTGGTGCTCTGGGTGCTCATCTACTGCTGGAACTGTTCATATCAGTCAGAGCATTTAAGGTGAAAACCGCCACTGTTCCTGTTCCTTCCTATTCTGTAGCTAATAAACAGGTCGCGGGAAAAACCTGGTCTGGCCTTGGAAAAATGGTTCAGACATTAATAATGAGAATTTCTGGCCCTTTACCGCCGCCACAACAACCTCCCATTTAAAAAATGAAAAACAAAGTTACTTGATTAAGTTCTATGTAGTATAACGGCCTATGCTTCGCCTAAGAACACTACCAAATTTCTCCTTCTCTCATAGCCTACTCTTTTTTTAATGTTTAGTTTTGAAATTCTGATGTAGTTGACAGGTATCTGTCGTTTCAGTAACCTCTTTTCAATGTTGTATTGATTACCATTGACAGCCACGGAGCTGTAAGGGTGGGCAGAAATTGTATTTCGCTCTGTCAGAATCTACCAACATGTCTGATGCTTGCTGTCAACTGAGCACCTTTACTGACATTTTGAAACTAACTGCACCGTAAAACGCGGCAAAGGTCAACAAAACGACACGAGCTTAGAGATGATGGTTTAGGCTAACTTAACCTGTTTCTGCTTGGTGTGACCTGACCTCTGCAATGCACTGCATTACTGTGGTGTTTGCACTGAGCTCTCTCTCTCTCTGTGTGTTTGTTGTGTGTGTGTTTGTTGTGTGTGTGTGTGTGTGTGGTTGCGCGCGAAAGCTTGGAGGGGCATTCGGGATTGATGGAGCCAGGGGTATGGAGGTTAAGAAAGAAAAATTGAATTGTTTTAAGACAAGTTCTCCTCGGTGAGCAGAATTAATCGTTATTAGCGCTCTTAAATATATGCCTAAGCACAGGCGGGATATTATTGCGGTACTTCCCCATGCAGCCCCTCATTACAGCCTGTAATTACAGGCGCTTTTACCTCGCGGCTGTGCTATCAATCTAGAGTGGGCATCAACCGCTACCCTACAGGAAAAAAAGAGAGAGACAGAAAAAAAGAGTCACAACGGTAATAACCATCTCATTTTCCTCGCCCTCTGCTGATTTGCTTGTCGGCGAGAAATAGTTAGCCGAGTCCCGTATTATTATTTTGGAAGACTTTAATTGAAACATGTTTATTTATTGCCCCTTTGGTTTGAGCGGCGGGCGCTAGCGTAGCGCGCTAACCGTCGCTAACAGCCCAGATATGAGCGGACGGAATTAAATTAAAAGCTCATAAAATGAAATATGCTTCATATTAGCTGTTTGACACTTAATTTGCCTTCGAATGAGCAGAGGAAACCACAAATTAACTGTCCTTTGTGTTCTTTTTGCTCGGCTTTCTCCTGCGGCAGTGCTATTAGGGCAGGCGAAAGCGCAATTACAGACAAGGATAATCGCGTGGTTTAGGACTGTGATACAAGGAATGAGAGAAGGATACAGCTGACCTGTGTGGAGGCAATATTTTAGTCCACATGAAGACGGTATACTCATATGGGATTAGGGCGCCCGTCTAACCCCCTAAAAGAGGACATCACACCCATAGGAGGAGGATATACTAGGAATGGGGATATGACACCACAACAAACAACATTAAACCATAACCTACCAGCTAGCTAACAGAGTCCAAATTGACCTAGAGATCTGTCACATATATTGATGTCCATATAAACTGTAATGTAACAATTGTAATTGTACTGACCAAATCAGGCACATACTTGCTGTATTTAAGGAAAGGATGTACTGACCACTAAGAACTGGAGGTGATTTTATTTTTGTTTTTGCACACCTTTAAAAACATCCTAACTGACCAGCATTTAGTGTGCAGGCATTCTGCAGTTAGCGGGCAGGTGAGGTACAAGGCGATTTGTTAAACCAGTTAAATACAAGGTATTTGATTTGACTTGTGTATGTCCCAGTGACATACTAAAATTACCAGTTCACACCAGAAGGATGACAAATGGGTGTTCTGACATGCATTCTTCCAGATGTTGGTCAGGCCATACAGAACAGCTCCTATACCATTAGTGCTGACTTTGCTTACTATCCATGCCATATCTCCTCATAAAAACATACACAGCAGAAAAAGGAGGAATTCATTCACATGTGCTGAAGTCCTTTGAGACGTTTGTGAATGGTGTAAGTTAAAAATGTCATAGAATTTAAACTTATCTTGGTAAATCCAAATTTTAGAAAAGTGTTGTGTTCTTTCTCTTACACACATGATTTTACTCATTAGCTAATCAACGGTGCCTTATTGAGGAGTGCTTGAGTACTCTTTGTGGACTGGCGAACTGATTTTTTATATTTGTGTGTGTGTGTGTGTGTGTGTGTGTGTGTGTGTGTGTGTGTGTGTGTGTGTGTGTGTGTAAAAACAGGTATGCAGAGAAATGAGGGGTAGTGATGCTTAAATTCTAAAATGATTATTCCTTAGCCACTCACTCTATAGAAAGAAAATGTGCCCCAACCCCCCATCCCCCTACACACATACCAGACCCATACACACACATACGCTGAGTCTGGTTTCCTTGGTGACCTGATGGGACAAACTGAGGCATTTGCCATGAGTCCATTACCCAGCAGTTTACTGGGTAATGTGGAACTTCAACACAATCTCTGAAACAACCAAACATCAAACACAGCCTGTGTGAACTTTTAACACATTGACTGGCACAGGGAGTGCCGCAGTATATGGACAAGGAACTGATAATGGAAGATGATAGAAGACACTGGTAGCCTTAAAAAGAGGAGTAGCTCATAAATCCAAATCCATTTGCAAATTTAAAGAAACATTAATGTGTAATTTGAGAATTTAAAGGTTGTTTATCTCACATTCTCTCTCTTTCTCTTTCTCTCCCTTTGTAACAGCATTTTCTATTTTACAAAGTAGGTTATTGGCTGTATGAGACTATATGGGACAGCTTCAGCGAGGTGGAAGTGACCACACAAATGACCCTCACTAAGCAGACACAATGACTGAACTTGTGAGTTTGCATCGCAGCGCAGCAGAGAGCGTGCACGTGACAGCGTTGTGCATCACCCTCACAAGAGCGTGCACGTGATAGCACCATGTGTCACCCTTACACGAGCATCTACCCCTAAATTAAAGAACAGATGAGGGGGTTTGGGAGATTTTGGGGAGAATTTTTGAGGGGGTATTCCCTCAGCTGCTGGAGGCGTGAACACTTGAATTAAAATATAAAGGAATGCTATAGATGATTGGACTGGAAAATTGGTCAAAACCTGAAGGGTCAGTGGCAGACAGACAACCTCTTTGCCCATTATGGTGTTCTTCTGCCTGTGCACATGAGTTCACTCTGTTTTGTTGTGTATGTAAACTGTCATGAGTCCAGCCTGCACACTGTGTAGAAGTGCTCTGTTTAGCATAAAGCATGTTCTCTTATCTCACCAACCCCCTTGAGATACACACAGGCATGCACACACGCACACACACACACTATTAGTGCTCTTCTTGCTAAAAACAACTAAAATAGCCTGTGTACTGCCATTTTCACACACTGAATGACTATGAAATATTGAATATTATTTACATCAACAAAAGTTGATTATTCATAGTAGGTACACAGTAAAATGTAAAAAATGCATAGGTTTTAAAAAATAAAATAATTTTTAGAAAATTATAACAGCACTTCTTGCTTGCTTACACAAGCTCTTAATTATTTTTAAAAGCTTACAATGATAGTTGTAGTCTGTTCTACTAACAGCATGGTTCTGCAGTTATACCAATTTTTGGCCTATGAACAGATCCAACTGTTTAAACCATCTAACTATTAACTACTTACAAATCACACTGAATGAATAGACTGGAAACACCATAACATTTCCAACTGCACAACCTTAAATCTCTTACTCCAAATCTAAGTAGGCTTCTGGTTGCCCTCTTCCTCTGGGGCGAATAGCTGAAGCGCTGCCTGTCCTACACCCCCCTCCTTCTCTCTCTCTCTCTCTCTCTCTTAATCCCTCTCTCCTGTGCCGCAGTGTGAGGACGGGCGGTCAGGCAGTGGCTGGCCTCATGATTAATGATGTTTATAGTTGACGGAAAGCTCCCTTATTTATCTGTATTGCTGCTCAGCAGATACCATCAGTCACCTGAATGAAAAATATTCACTCATACCAATTTTGCAGGATAATTGAGTGGAGTCACTTCCCCTCTGTCGTCTCTCTCTCTCTCTCTCTCTCTCTCTCTCTCTCTCTCTCTCTCCTTTTCTCTCTCCCTCGCTCCCTTTCTTTTTCTCTTTTCACTCTACCCACGCTATCTCGCAGTCTTATCATTGCCACAGTAATTTTTGCGCCGGCTTGTTTGATATGGAGAGGCCGGCTTTAGCCACATTTGACATTAAGCTTCTTCAATTTTCACGAGAGAGAGAGAGAGAGAGAGAGGGGAAAAAAGATGCAAAGAAAGTTGCATGCCACTTTTTGAAAATGCCTGCTCTTGTGCTTTTTTTTTTCTCAAGCAATTTCAGGATTTGGAAAGGAGTGAGATAAATTCTAAAGGAGTAATGGGAGCAGATTGAAGCCCTATCTTTTTTTCCCTCATGCTTGGTAATACATTGGTTTCATAGCCTAAACGCTTGGCCACATCCTTTTTTTCCCCTCCTCTTAAGCCTTTAAGAGGAAGCAGGGTATTATGAGCGTCCCTCACTATAGTTAGTGTGAGCAGCAGCAAAAGGTGGAGAGAAAAAACACAACAAGCTTTAGCGTTTTCTCAGAGCTAACTTTGATTCAGGGTTGTTGGTTTTTTTTAAGGCTACAAATTGATTACTGTAAGTAGATTTTTCATTCAGTGACTACACATTTAATTGTTGGGTCACATGAAGCCTTGTGTAAGTTTTATCAAAATTTAAAAATCTCTTTTTCAAAATAATTACTTAAAAAATATATACATGACTCCTGTATGATTTTCTGCACAGACACCTAACTTATGGATGCTAAGCACATGTTTTAAATGTGCTACATTTTAGTATTGCTATTTATCATTTTAATATTCCAGTTTATCATTTAGATAAACATGCACATCTTAGTGGCATTAGAACGTGATAGTGTAAAATTTGTTAAAATTTCTTTAAGATTAAAATTTCAATCAGTTACTAATTTCTTAAATTATCAATAATGATTTATGACTGTTATTATAACTTTTGCATCAAATGATCTGGTTAAGCCAAATACAATCTTTTTTCATTGTAGCAGCTGTATAAAGTAAAGAATTGTAAAAAAAAAACAAACAAACAATCAAAAAACTAATGGACCTTCGCATGATTCCCAACATTTTGTTCATTTCCCTTTGTGAATTCATTTAGTCTGCTTTTAAACAGCCTTATATATAGAAGATATACAAGATATATCCGTATGCACGATCTATCCGTAAATGTTCCAAAAGTCCTTCACAAAAAAAGGAGGAAAATACAAGATGGAAAAATGAGCATGAAAATAAAACACATTGTTTGACTGACAGGCGAAATCCGTGTAATCATAGTCAGACATTTTAGGGATGCTGGCTGTCAGTCATTCAGTGGGTGTGGCCTACATGTCAATACACTGTCGCCTCTTAATTGGACAAGAGGAAAAAACAGCAGCAATTAGGAATTTTACGCCTGCAAAGAATGTTCATCCTTTTAGTCACACACATACACACACAATTCACAAATGACACTTTATTCCAAAAGTGCCCCTCCTCCAAATGCACAGTCCAAATGGAATTAGTCATCCTCACGGAGGTTTACCTGGAAAATAAAATAATTATGTAATAGTGATTTGTAATTTTAAAAAATGTAATTGTAAATAAATTTGTGAACAGCTACACTGATAGAACCAATAAAACAATGCAAAGCGGACACTGACGTGCTCTTAGAAGAGTCTGTAAACAATGTTCTTAACATGCCATGATGACAGGGAGCGATAACCTCATTTACATGATATAAAAGTCATAATTTGTGTGCAAATCACATTGTCCTGAGTCCATTTCCATTGGGTTCATTTCCGTTTTAGTACATCTTAATAAAAAGATTATTTTCAAAATTGGATTTCAGTCAGGCCTCAAGTTCCACATCAAACTTCAATCGTAGAATCGGATTATTGAATGTAGGCTCAGCATCTCGTCCCCTAGAGCGGCTGAGCGGAATTCTCATCTCGACCCCTAGGGCGGCTGAACAGAATTCTCCCTCGGCCTCCTGCCGTGGTATGCTGTGCACCGCACCTCTGTGAAGAGGGATGTGTGGCTGGGTCACTGGGGGGCTGATGCGCCCGGAACGGCGGGCCCCTGGCCCCACAGGAGAGGGGCAGTCGGGAAGCGTGTGCTCAGAGTGCCCATGTTGCACTCTAGAGAGTGGAGCCGCAGGCCCCGCACTTGCACTCCTGGGGCCACTTATAGGAGGTAACCAGCTTTACAGAACACAGCTATAAATCCTGCATGCTCTCCGACAGAAGAAAAGAGCCCTCTGTCTGTCTCTCGTGCATGTTATACTGTTTTCTCCCCGCCCCGCACCCACCTCGTCTCTTTCTTACTTTTGTCTCTCTCTCTCTCATCCCTCACTCCTAAAGGAGCGTGTGAATGTGGCTAGCATCAATGTTACGGGATGGTATTACCACATGTGGCCAATAAAGTCTCCTGCTCGGCGTAATGGCCTCAGCAGATGATCAGTGTAATGGATGCAGGACTGTAGGACAGGACTCTGGGTCCTTATCCCTTAATTCCCCTTGTTCATTTGAACAATATCACCAACATAATAGAAGAGGAATCTTCCGATGGTCCCGATGCCATCTTTAGTTGAATACTGACCGAACTGAACTTTAGACTCCAACACAAAATGCAAAGTGTAAAACAGTGGCACACAAAGGCATAAAGTTATAGGACGTGTGTGTGTATTTTATAAGATTGTTAGTGATTTCTTCATTAAAGTGTATGTGTGTGCATTTACATATGCACATATAGTTACGTTCTTCATTATTGTATTAAGCAGCTGTCTCCTTATGCCTTTCTTTCTCTTTGCTCACTTTCTGTCTCTCTCTCTCTCTCTCTCTCTCTCTCTCTCACACACACACACACACACACACATATAGTACCCCTCGCAACTGTTCACTCATGATTAAATATCAACGCACTGTGCTTGACATTTTATTAGTCCAACAAGATGGATGAAATGGCAAGGATAAAGTAGGCTATGTGTGCTCCCTCCCCACCAAGGCCTGCCACCCTTCCATTCAGCCTTTTTCTCCTTCCGCCAATTTACTAGAGGAAAAGAGCAGGGGATGGATTTTTTGGGGGGGGTGAGGAGTGTTTTCCCCTCAGTTTATTTCTCACTTTCTCATCTACACATGACACGATTAGGGATTTTCAGTGGTGTTCCTTATTCCTACACACATACACACACACACACACACACAGCCAAGGGCTTACTCTGATTCTCACCTGCGTCATCACGGTCTCTGTTCTCTCTTGCTCTTGCTCAGTTTAACTCTGCTGTAGTGCACCAGGTGTGTGGAGCTTTGTAATCTTCCGGCTGGTTTTAGCTCCAGGTTTTGTCTGGGTTTCCAGCAATGGAAAGCAGGTCAGAGGACAGGCGTGCTGATTGAGACGAGGACAGGCGTACTGAGAGAGACAGAGACAGGAATACTGAGAGAGAAGGGGACAGGCGTGCCGAGGGAGACGAGGACAGGTGAGCTGAGGCAGACGAGGCTCTCTTTCTGTCTTGCTGATTTGCAGCTCTTCCCCATCTCCCTCAGGCTCACTGATCTTAGGCCACAAAGTCTGCCTGCCCTATGCCTTGTATTAGCCAAAACAGGAAAGTCTGTTTTGGTGGGGTTTTACCTTTTATTCCTGAAGCTGATGTTAAAATGCCATTCTGTCCTGCACCCCAGTCCTTGCTTTGATGAAACTGTATCTGTAGTGAAGTGTTTCCTTCAGCACACGCCCATTTTGAGCCCCTGACAAAAATGGCCAAACTCGAAAATCAGAGAACTGCTTGTTTGGACCCACTCCCACAGTTTGGGTATCTCAGCACCTTTTTTGGGGAGCTGGTTTCGGAAGACACAGCTCATTTATTTGGAAAGGCAAAAGAGCGAAAGAGGACGGAACTTTTCCATTCTGTCGCCGGTGGCGTTTCCAGCGCCTTGTTTGTTTTTGTTTCAAGGAGCCCTTGAAAGGGCAGGAAGGCAGCATGGCTCAGTGCCTTTCATGCTCTGGCTGCAACTTCCTGTGTTGTGGTCTGCAGTCCGCCCCTGCCCAGTGTTTATCTTAATGACGACGGGGAAGCGATGTAGCGAGCGACCCTGGAGGACGCCGTGGCTGCCGGACGGTGTGGCTCAGAGGTGGCACTGGGACAGGGAGGCAGACAGGAGGGGGGGGGGATGTCCACGCTAAACTCAGACATAAACTTTGTGAATAAGAGCGTTAAAGCGGAATGCCCACTGATTGTGTAAACCCACTCGCACAAGCACACGTTGCCAAGTTTAATCGAGCTCTCCAGACACTGCAAGGACATGGCCAGGACATGTGTATATGCTGAATCTCAGGCGTAGCTGAGTGACGGTGCACGACCTGGGTGCTTGAACCTAATGAGAAAGATGCCATTCTGTCATTATGAATACACTGTGTGCTTTGCTTTGCTCTGTGTGTGTGTGTGTGTGTGTGTGTGTGTGTGTGTGTGTGTGTGTGTGTGTGTGTGTTTTTGGGTGTGTTTTTTTCTGAGCATGCAGGTGCAATGCATGTGGGTACCAGTGCATGCATAGGGGTAGAAGGTGAAAAGTTCACACACAACAGTTCTTGGTCATGAGTCATGAAGGTGAAACTCCACAAGCTTGTAAGGCAGTGTTTGACTGAGCACGAAAACCCAGGCTAAGCTCAAGTAACAAGCCACGAGCTCACATACTGTGTCTCTGATGTCAGAGAACCTCAAAACACACATCAGAGACATTTCTAATGTCTGGAGTTTTAGCACAGCAGGGCTGCACAGACAGACTAACTTGGTGAAGTCTGACGCCATTGTATGAAGAGGCGTGGGCTAATGCCAGCGATCCTCTCCCTGTTCATAATAGCGAAGTCTTGAACCCCTCGTGCAAAGTCTAAAAGGAATAGTTAATTTATTAGATTTATTAGCCTCTCTCTGCCCCTCTCTGCACATCTCTGCCCCTCTCTGCACATCTCTGCCCATTTCTGCTCCTCTCTGCACATCTCTGCCCATTTCTGCTCCTCTCTGCACATCTCTGCCCATATCTGCACATCTCTGCCCATTTCTGCTCCTCTCTGCACATCTCTGCCCATATCTGCACATCTCTGCCCATTTCTGCTCCTCTCTGCACCTCTCTGCCCATCACAGGCCATCTCAGCCCTTTCATTTCTCTCGAACTCCCAGTAGCCAGGGAGGGAGGGATGGGCATATCTGCAAAAATAACTGGCCACTCCCAACAGGAGGCCTTAATGACTGCCCCCTTGCATGGCAACCCTTGGTCGCCCCCTGCGGGGAGGGGGCCGTGGGCTGTAACAAGGTCCCGCGCCTACTCAGACGGACAGATCGGGTCTGAGAAAGTTGCACAGGGATGTCAGAGATGCACAGTGGCCCCTTTGACATGTACGGACAAAGACTTTATAAAGAGGTTATATTTACTTGTTTTATTTGTTTAAAATGTTTTCTATATAATGTGATTTTAAAACAACCATAATTCATACTGTGCATATAATAAATATTATTATTACACAATTTAGAAAGTTGTCAGAATGAAAAAGATGGTGGGCTTTGTTTACATGTATATAAGGCACGCATAGTAATGTCCTTAGTATGTGGTCAGGATGTGTTTGTGTGAAACCCGCGTGTTCTTGGCACATTTCCCAAAGGTTTTGCGCTGAGGTTTCTGCTCTTGCCGCTACAGCAGCGGGGAGGAGAAGCTCGGGACGCTTGTGGTCTTTCTTGGGATCACAGCACGCTGTGTCACTTTTTCAGAGGATCCTGTCTCCTGTATAAACTCCCCCAACCCCCCATTCCTCGCCTCCCGTTTCTCCCTCTCCCAAATATTCATAACAAGGTTCAATACAGAGTCACAGTACACACCTGAATGAGAGGGAAAACGACACTCACACACACACACACACGCAGGCATGGGCACTCGAGCACAGGCACGCCTGCTTTCTCTGGTCCTCCCCTCTCCGTCCCTCTCGGTCTCCATGTCTCTCCCTCTGCCTCTTCCGCTCACCTCAGCCGTTCGTCTGTGTGAGCCGTCCATCAGCCTGGCCACTCCTCCTCCATGCGGGCCAGCCCCGGCATCCTCTTTCCCACTCTCCCCACATCCCCCTGTCCCTGGCCTTCCTCACTCCTTTTTTTTCCATCTTTAATCCGTCCGTCCTCTGTCTTTCTGCCTCTTACCTTACTCCGGCTTCTGTCTCATGGTCTCTCTCACTCTCTGTCTCTCCCGGCTCAGTTGCTCTGTGTCTTTGATCTCAGTGAGGGGGGGGGGGGGGGGCATTAAAGGCCTGCTGTTTCCACTGTCAGGCACCATCTCCCTTCTACCCTCACCACCCCTGCCCACCCCCTTTTCGCTCTTTTCATCGTACTCGCGGACTACCGGTGCAGAGCTGTGGAAGAAGCCCCCGTGAAGCCCTCCTGAAGCAGGCTGGGCGGTGGTGTGTGGTTACACCAGTGTGATTTCTCTTCGTGTGCTCGAGTGTTCTTGCTCATTTTCCCATGACTATAATAGCTGTTAAATGTACCCAGTTGGTACACTGACACTGGGAACATAGCAGACTTGATGCTGTCATGCTCGCTTGGCACCACAGTGTTGACACAGCGGGATACTGTTTCCTGTGTTAGAATAACAAGAGCGCCATCATCCTCAGAATCGAGCACATTAACTATCAGTTTGTTTTTATTACAGGTTTCATCTGTAAGTATGGACTTATACTGTGGAAAAAAAGCAGTATGGACATATCATTCCACTTAAACGGCAGAAGAATGGTGAGGGGGAGAGAAAGAATCATGGAGGACAGGAGATAGATAGATAGATAGAGAGAGAGAAAGACGGGAGGGACGGGATAGTTTCCATATGTTGAGCTTTGCCTCGGCAGTTAAGAATAGTCATTTGGAGACTGTGGGAATTACGAATCAAAAGGAAAAGCCGCATAACCCTTTATTTCATGTTTTTAATCATTTGATTTCTGCGGCTCTCCCCTCGCGCGCTGCGTGCCGTGATCCTGCTGAAGCACGGCTGGCCTGAGCACGGTGGACCTCACTCTTTGATGTCAATCTTAATCAGGAGCAAGACTGGTAGTCTGTTACATCTGAAGGAGAATGTGTCTCTATGCATGCTTTCTCTTTTGCTCACACACACACACACACGCGCGTGTGCGCACGCGCATTCTTTGTTTCTGTCTTTCTCTCTCTCACTCTCTGATTTGCTTGTACACGGTATCGCGTCACACAGTGAGGCAGGGACATCACTTCTGACTGTATTAGCGCTGAATGCTTAAACGCACACCTTCCCTTTCTTTCTTTCACATGCAGACCCATGCAAACACACACAGATATGTGAAACCCCGCTATCCCCCACATTCATGCGCTCCTCTTCCTTCTCCTAACCCGTCGACTCGTTCTCAGCACCCTCCTCTCTCCGTTCCCCTCAGGGCATGACTGGTTGGCTCTTCGCTGCTTCAGTCTCGTTCATCTGCATGTTTCAGCATGAAATCAATGTGCGAATGCTTCGTTTCTGATGAAGCTCGTCAGGACGTGCAGAACGCCATCATCTGCGTCCTTTGCGTTCCAGTTCACTCGCGTGTGGTAATTGCAGCCTGCTGTACATACGGCGGAAAAGCCCATCTCAACCAAACTTTCAGTGTATGCTTCATGCCTGGAGTTTCCGTCTTTGTCTTTGACCTTTCACCCCTCCTTGAGTTTCCACACACAATAGTGCAGACTGTGCGTGACCTCTGGCGTTGTTCATCCAGGATTTTCATACAGTCACACAATCACCCTAATGGTCCTTTCATATCCTTTTACTTTGTGCAGTTCGTAAAGCGATGGTGCTGTCAAAGAGGTCAGTGCAGTTTACTAAAGGATGCTTAGCAATTAGCCAGCCAGGGCGTCTGTGCCCTCCCATCATTCAATGTCAGCTCCCTCAGTGATCTTGGCCACACAGTCCTCCATGAATTTATTAAGCTGTTATTAATTGGTATGTAGTTACTGTATAAGACTCCAGAGTTGTGGAAACTGAGCAGGCGCATGGAAAATCACTGGGGATAGGTATACACACAGCGTGTGAACAGAAGCTGTTAAGTCTACACGGGTATCCGATGAAGCAGTGATTCACAGCAGATGGTCCGTCCATGTAGTCTCTTCCCAGTGTTTTGCGCTTTACTTCTTGCCTCTTCACATCTGCAAACAACCAGGAGTCACCAAAAAAAAAAAAAAAGAAAGAAAGAGATTACGAAGGAAACCAAAACCCATCTGTTTGATCCACGCAAACATGCCGTTACGTGAAGGATGGCATTTGACTGGTTCACGCCACCTCGCAAAGCACCAAAGCTCTTCATGCGGTCTGATCAGTCTCACGCCATGGCGCTGGTTAGGGCCCGTCCTTGCTCACGTCCTCTGATTTGTTTATTTATTGATTTTATCTTTATTTAATTGCAGCGCAGCTGAAGCGAATAACAGGAATGTCTTTCAGAAGCCCCATCACCGCGACTGCGGGCTACTCAGCATCATGGTGACAGGGAGCCTCCGCTGATGCTCCCAGCAGCTGAATCTGCACCACTGCTGCAAAAAGTCTGCTGTCCCAGTGGGATAAATAGCAACAAGGCTCCTCTCTGCCCAATTCCTTCTACAATGGGTGAATAATAAGCATTAGGAATTCCCTCTAGAGTGGCCCTGCGGGTTTAAAGCTTTAACTAGGGGTTAGTGCTAGTGGACCAGAAGACTTTGGTGTAGCTTTAGATCAGTAAAGGTTTCTGTTGTCACAGCCACAGGGCCATCGATTTCACGCTTGTGTAAAAGCCACTATTGCGGGTATTGATTTTGTAGTAAAGTGTCGTGATATCAGATAAATGAATGTTGTAGGTATTGCAGTCATTGCCTTTTAAAGAGAGGCAGTCATTCTTCATGGACGCTTACGCAGAGTGTGTGTGTGTGTGTGTATGTGTGTGTGTGCTTGCGTGCGTGCGTGTCTGTGTGTGTGTGTACGTGTACATGTGTGTGTACTTGAACTCTTCTTTGTATTTACTGACGTGATGAGTCGGTGCTAGTCCTGTCTACCAATCTGAGTTAATGATGCAGGACATGAGGGCACACGTACGTGCACCCACATACACACACACACACACACACACACACACACACACACACACACACACACACACACATACATACCGGCGCATGCAGGTTTGCAGTTGAGAGGAACCAGATTAAGAATGTGGGTGTGTATAATGAGTCTTTTGATGGTAAGACATGGAAAATGGCTCATAGACACAGTAAGGCCTACTGACATGAACCGCCACACCTATTAGTTAAAAAATGTGGAACCCTTGCTTGAGTCATTATTTTTTAGATATCAGTTGTTATTTACACTTTAGGTCAATTGTTTAGCCATCTTGTAGAGGAAGATTTGGTAATTAACACACTTTAGCCTTTCTAGTCTTTCATTATATTCAGCGTAACTTTTAAGTGTAAATTTAGCTCCAAGTTTAATATACCTGATCTTTCACTCAAAATCTCAACAGGAAGTGGTTGTTAACTCCCATGACATCACTTGCATATTTTATGTCTATTCTCATGAGCATGAAGTTTTGTTTATCATCTTTCTCAGAGTAGCGTGCTTATCTAGAAACAGATGTGGGCCTTTAATGTCCCATGTCCCCCATTGATATGATGGAGGGAACTTATCCTAGATCTTCACCCTCAGTCCAAGTGTTGTTTTATAAATATGCACCCAAAACTTGAAAACACAAAAGCCTTCTGTTTGGTAATGACCACGAGCTCCTTCAGCATTCACAGATAAGACGAGGGGCTTTTTTTTTTTTGGCCCTTTTTGTTACCACAGCCGTTCCTTCATTAGGCTGAGACCGAGCTTCTTCATTAGAAGACTGCAGCATGGACTCCAGAGAATGGCAGGGGAACGAGTGAAGGGGACGAGCTTAGGGGTGTAATTGGGTCCTTCCGGTCCTCTCCTTCTCTCCCAGGTCACTTGAAGACAAACTTCAAACCAGGACAATTCCCATTCCCTGCAACCTCTCCCGAACCCATTTTCTCCCTTTCTTTTTCAAGATATTTGTGTGTGTGTGTTGGTGAGGGAGTATGTGTGTGTGTGTGAGTGTATGAGAGTGAGTATATTGCCCCCTCCCCTGCCTTGATAATACAGATAGATTTTTGAAGATGTACATCCAGAAAAGTACACTTCTGTTAAAGATCATGAGTTTGAGTTATTTTGTGCTCTTAAACCCAACCAGTGGTGACATGTTTCGAGCTTGCCTGTTCGAGTCGTTTCTTTTTGAGTCTGCGTTTTGTACAGCAGAGGTTCTGTGTTGGCTTGCTAAGTGCGGTATGATCAGCTCATCATTCCTCGACATGCTTGTACAAACCCACTTTGACTACACTGCATCTTCAGAATGTGTGAACGCCCTGTGACTAAAACGGCATGAATATCCAAAAGCGATGAGTTGAATGGTATCCTCAGGTTTACAGACCTATAAAAACAAAACTCAAGTCTTGCAGACTTAAGAAAACATTGCACAGCATTGTGGGTAGCAATGAGAATTCCTGGCCGTCTTTGTCTGATTAAGACACTGCGCTGAAAGCTGGCTTTGATCTTAGGAAATGTCTGCAAGGGGAACAGTTGGAATTTAGCTCGGGCTTTCTCCCTCCCTCTTGCTCTAAGATTTGGCCCCTGCAGATGGAGGCAGATAGATAGTGTCACCATTCATTTCCTGCTGCAGTTCCTTCTCCATTCGTATGAGAAGTAGGACCTGGAGCAGAGAATGTGAGTGAATAGCATACATGCCAAAGTTTTTGTTGGTTCCTTCCGAGCTATTTTACTTCTGTGATTTACTCCAAATTCTTCAGTTCTGTATCCAAACTGAGCATTTTTTAATAAACTCAAAGACTTAGAACTAACCAAAAGCTTAAGCTGTTTAAGTATACCTACAAATATATATGCATTGCTAATTCCTTTTGCCCTGCGTTTTTCTGAATCCAGACCTCCTGCGCTGGCAGGCAGCCCCGCATTTTCGGATATCTCCGTCATCCGAATCCCGCCCCACCGGAACCCATCAGTTGCAGCAGAGTCTCCCTTTAACCCCCCGCACCCGTACATCAACCCCTACATGGACTACATCCGCTCCCTTCACAGCAGCCCCCCCCTCTCCATGATCTCTGCAGCCAGGGGACTCAGCCCTGCAGATGGTGAGTACCTCAGGGTCCCGTTCTGGGGGCCTCCGAAATTCCTTCTAATAGGCACCCTACAGCAGATCACGGCTTCTCCACATATGGTCTTGCATGGACACAAAGTCTTCTTAACTTTTTATTGCTTTTCTTTGAGGAACTCAAAGAAAATAAGTGAAACTGACGTAGTGGCAGCATCCTGACATGCGTGTATTTCTAATGCAGAAGGTCTTTCCTTCCATCACCTGATAACATCACACCAAGATGAAAAAATGCCGATGTAACACTCTTCTTCTGTATGAAGGATGATCTAAGTTTTTCAGACTAAGAACACAGTAACATTTCTGGGTGTTTCATATTCACAATGCCCCCATTACGAAATGACCACCGGATATAGGAGAGAGGGACGTTCCTTCCCGTCCACTGAAAATGAGGTTTGTTCCATGGACCCCAACCACAGCTACATCTGGCATTCGAGCTTGAATTCTAGCACCAGGGCTTACTCCAGCCTTTACACTTGCCGTTGGGATTTTAATATCACAGCACAGACCAAAAGTACCTTAAAAATGTAAATCTGGAGAAGTTATCATTGCAGGATTCCAAATGTAGTGAACCTTTATATAACCTCGTGCTCTGCCAGCAGTGATCTCAGCCTGTGCGCGGGTACTCTCGCTCCTGAGGTGGGGGGCGTCTAGCCCGGTCATCCAGCAGGGTCATTCCTTTTAATCCCGTTCTCATGTCAGTGCCTCCAGAGGAAGGGCCAGCACGCCCAGCAGCCACAGTCGCAGGGGTGGGGGCGACACGCTTTCGCGGCCAAGGCCGAGGTCAGAGGGCGCAGGACGGAGGGGGTACGGGAGCGGCGTGCGGTGGGGAGAGGGACGGGCTCTAGCCTGCAGGGAGCCGATTGGGTGCCTTGCGCGGAGCCAGGCTGGGAAATCAATTACGGGCTTGGCGGTAGCATGTTGTTTTTAAAGAGCCTCCGCAGCTCGCCGGCCTCTTGGCCCTCTGCTCAGCCGTGGAGCTTTAATTGAAGCCTGGAGCTCAATTACTGAAGGAGGCCAATTGGAGATCCCTCCCAGAGGCCGCAGATAATCGCCACTGTATCGAACCGTGGCTCCGTCCCACATCAGCTACGTTTTAGAGTAGCCGTGGCGCCAGAGGCATGGGCAGCCATGACACCAGGTTAGATGTATCACTGTTACCGCCTGAAGGACGTCAGTTCATTATTTGCTGTTTGGCGCTGAATTAATATCTGTTGTGGGCAGATAGACAAAGACAGACTTTTCCTTTTCAGCTTTGTCTTGCCTTTTCTGTAAGCTCAGACTTGGAGATGCACTACTTAAAACAGAGGTCATGTGTAGGCCGCTTTAAATAGGCCAGAGCAGTACCTGTTCTAGTACAGTTTCTTCCAAAATAGGTTCTAAACACGATCTGTTTCCATGGGAGAGAGCAATGTTGTTGGCATCAGAGCCAAGAGCCAACTCCCTCATCCCATTTTCAGTTGATCTTGTGGATTAGCTGTCAATTATACTCTAGTCCCCACAGTCCAAACCCATCAACTCTGACATACCTCGACAGGCCCAAAGTCTGTGCGCCTATGTGACTGTGTTTTATTCAGTGCTTGATACCTTATTAAAAGAGGTGTTCTTAAGCCACATAACATTCACTTTGAAGATGGAAGGATGAAAGTTGATGGATGTCTGCAGTATCTGTGAGCAAATCATTTTAGAATTAGTGGGACATGTCATTCTCTCTGTTAGGCCAAACATTTTGTCACAGAAGCAACACTCAAAAAGATAAAAATCCTATAGATCTGTTATTTTTGGGACAGTCTTCCAAAAGAAGAGTTCACAGACATCTCTGGAGAGCGAATGAACTGAGCACGGGTGTTTGTGTGTCGTCCCTTTTTTCGTCTCTCTTTCTCTATCTCTCTCTCTCTCTCTCTCTCTCTCTCTCTCTCTCTCTCTCTCTCTCCTTCTCTCTCCTCTTCTGCATCTGAATGTTTTGCTGCGTCTTGCGCTCCCTCTTCCCTAGTCTGGTGCCACGCCCCCCACCGAATGGGACGGCCCCCTGGCTGCCGTGGCTCGCGGAGTCGTGAAGTCATTTCTCTTCATCCCAGCCGGACACCGGTGTGCCCCGCCCCCGGCCCCGGCCCACCCGGCCCTGCTGCACCAGCAGCTCCTGAACGTTCTTTTCTGAGCGCAGACGGAAAAAAAGCAAAAAAAAAGCGTGCGAGGCTGAAACAACACAGGCAATTAAGAAAGCAGCTCAGCACCCCTCCCCCTCCATTTAACGCCATAATACCCATGTCGAATGAATTTGGACTTTGTCTTCTTACATTCATGCAGCCAATCAGAGATGCATATTCCATCTATACAGTCTGGGCCTCCATCTGAATACTTTCATCCCCTCATTTGTTTATTTGTTTATTTACTTATTCTTTCCTTTTAAATTGGGGGGAAAATAAGCAGGATTGGCTGGAACACTGTGCCGCTAAACTGTTTATTGTATATGCATGCAGAAGCACTGTGTCAGGCTTTCTCTCTTGATTCTCCCTTTTGTGTGTGTGTGTGTGTGTGTGTGTGTGTGTGTGTGTGTGTGTGTGTGCGTGTGTGTGTGTGTGTGCGTGTGTGTGCGTGTGTGCGTGTGTGTGTGTGTGTGTGTTTGGTAGCATCATTTGCATAAGGTTAACACATTGCCAGAAGTTTATTTTTAGCATGCAGTTTAAGGAGCTAAAGAGAGAGGTGTTATGTGTGTGTGTGGGTGTGTGGGTGTGGGTGTGGGTGTTTCAGGGATGTTAGTGGAAAAGAAAGGGCATGTGTGAAGGATGTGAGGGAGAGGCAGATAGAAAGAGAGGGAGAGGGAGGGAGGGAGAGAACTCTGCCTCTGTTGTTTAATGCATGCAGATCTGAGGAGATCTGGACCATTTGTTTTTAAATGGAGTTTGAAGTTTGCCGGTGTGAGGGGAGGGAGGTGTGCTGAGAGGATGTGGTGTGCAGCGCTGCGCTCCCCGATAACACCCCGCTGCCACGGCCCCATCCATAATCGCGCTGGGCATTACCCAAATACACAGCTACTCCCCCACTCCGCACACTCGCCCCCAAGCCTTCAGGTCACAAGGTATTACAACACGCTTTCTTTTCTAATTCTCTTCCAGCGTGACTAAACTGGGCCAAAACTGAGAACTGTAGAGCAAATTTGCAGCATATAACACAGCATTAACAAACAGACTTTCACCGGCAATTATTCGGCCTAACCAACTACGCAGAAAATGCCGGTGAGTTGAGGCGTTCACAGGCCAGGCTTGCGTGCAGCGGTCTTCTGCTTTGTCCTTTCCCTGCCTCACTTTTCCCCTCTCCACAGCTCCCCACACGGGTCTGGCCACGGTGGAGTACTACCATCAGATGGCGCTCCTGGCGGGCCACCGCAACCCCTACGCCGACTTCATCCCCTCCGCTGTGTCGTCCACTGGAGCAGGAGGGAATGCCCTGCACATGGACTACCTCCAGGCCCTGGAAGGTGAGGAGAGTGCACGCTTGGGCCCTGTCCAGATACCGCCGTACCCGCATGTACAGGTGCTCCAGGACCGTATGCATGCAGTGTGGCCTGGATCCAGACTACATTACGTAAAGGTATACTTAAATCTGGCAGCCCTGCTTCTAGCTTGGCCATCACCGAAGGTCAGATGCATATTTCCATACTTCCATACTTCGTTATGTCCTTACTCAGTCATGCCAGTACCAAACTGCTGCTCTTTTTTATAGGGCTCAGGTTTATGGATGAATAAAGCATTTAAAATGGAAAAAAGGCCATTAAACATGTTAAATACACCATTACAGAAAAAAAGAGATTGTGCCATTTCTGGGAAAAGTTAGTGAGATAATAGAGTGGCCTGATTTAAATGAGCCATTGTCTTAATGCCTTCAAATGGGGGGACGGTGCACGTGTACACATGAGTGTGTGTGTGTGTGTGTGTGTGTGTGTGTGTGTGTGTGTGTGTGTGTGTGTGTGTGTGTGTGTGTGTGTGTGCGTGTGTGCGCAAGGGCGCGCTCATGTGTGTGCGTGTCTGTGTGTAGAACTTATGCTAATGAGTTATTTTAAAGTGTAAATAGGAAATTAAAGGCCCGGTGGTTTTGAGAGTGGTTGAACTGACTGGCCTGCCTGCCTTTGATGACAATGTATTTAGTCAGCCTCTCGTTAGCTGAACCTCCCCCTCAACCCTCCTCTCCCTTACAAACTAATTAAAACTAGCCAAACTTGCACTGGTATCAGAAAATTAATTGCTATTAAGTGGGAATTGGAATGTCCCACTATTCATCACGGGAGAAATCCTTTCTTCTGTGGCTCTGTTTAAGATTAATAGACTGAAACAAAACAATTAGGGCCAGTGTTTCTCAGGCAGAGAGCCTCCTTCACTTCACAGATCGGCTGTGATCCGGCTCGGGTAATAACTCATCCCTGATTCAACAATGTGTGTTCCACGCCAGCCAAATTAACACTTTAAAGCTCACTTTTATGATATAGAGACAGAGCACGAGAGCAAAAAAAGAAAAGTCCGTTATCGGGAGGCTTTTGTTAATAGTGCGAACGGTTCGCAGTGTGGCTGTGAATTTTAGCTGAGCCCACATCAGTGCAATTACTGCTGGAGGGGGTTCTGGCTAATGAAAGCGCAGACCTGCCCTGTCTGTTTGGGTTCTGATGGTGGTATTGTTTAAATGTGTTAGCCGCTAATTACATGACGTTCGCCGCTAATACCTATGCAGCATGCCAACATCTGTATATAGAAAGACATCTCTTGAAGTTCGAGTATTGGGTTTCCTACATGTTTTTTTTTTCTGTGAATTGTCTAATGTTCAATAGAATTTCACTAAAGTGTTTGTATGTCAGAGCTTTGTTTCTAGGTGCAGTTTTCCGCGTTGTGATGTTAGTATTTGTGGCCACAGGAAATCACTTGAGCTGTGTTGCACCCGCAGTGGGCTTCAGATGGATGTGTGCTTCAGACTCCAGTACAAGTGTGCTGCAGGGTTGAGTCCTTTTATATTTGTAATGGAGAAAGGCAGATTTGGTTTTGTGATTTAGTGCTTTTGAGCATTTGTCAAATCATTAAACCATCAACTGAGATAAAATGGAAGCTGTATGTGTGTGTGTGTATGCATGCCCCATACATTCAAATCTATATCCATTCAAAGCCCTTAAGCAGAACTCTGCACAAGCTAGAAGAGTGACAATGTACAATGGGGTTCCAAGCATATGAAGACATATGCCCATGCTCGCACATATACACACACACACACACACACACACACACACACACACACACACACACACACTCACTCACTCATCCACTAATTTACATGTGAATGGCAGGCACAGTAAATGCTGGAAGTGTCAAACGAGAGCGCACTGAGAGAGGAAGGGAGGAGGAGAGTGAAAACAGAGTAATCTTATTTCGCGTGCTCGCCTTCGATAAAATTTAAAACAACTGGGGGGGGGGGGAGTGAGTCACAAAGTCATTGTGTCACTCCATGTAACAAAAGAGTTCTATCCCCTCAGCGACGGCATCTTCCCCTCCTCTCCCTCCGCGCCGCTCCTCTCCCGCCTTTCTTGTTTGTGACATCCGCAAGTGAAAAGACAACAAAAGTCATTTCTTAATCTGCAGATGCCCGTCATTGTGTGCGTGTGGAAGGCCTGTCTTCAGCAAAGCAGCCTCCCAGTGAAGGCTTTTCAAACACAGTCCTGCACTCCCATAATGCACCATTCAAGCAAATTAAAAGTGATGAAATATTACTGTGACACAGACGTGGGTGAGAGAAAGCCATGGTTGTGTGGGGGGGGGGGGGGGGGGGGGGTTCGGCTGTGTGTGTGTGTGTGTGTGTGTGTGTGTGTGTGTGTGGTGTGTGGTCATTTAGTGAATGGAGCTTTTTTAGTGATTACACTTGATTAAATCAAGATGAATTATGTTAAATAGAATTGTCATAATTATCGGTCTATAAATTTCCATTTTGATTTTTTTTTTTTTCTTGACATTGTTCACTGCAAGCAACAATGCCAAAACCAGAAGTCAAAAAGAACTGGATCCACTTAAGGAAACTCAGTCAGAAAAGATTCAGTTCTTCCAGACTGACATGACCATAAAGCGTCTAGCTAACATTTTATCAATGACTACTGTTGGGGACAGATCAGAACCGACATATCTTTCAGCAGGCTGCGCTCTGGCCTTCTCTGTAATGTGGTGTGAACGGCTATATGGAAGGATGATCAGATATTGGTTGAAGTGTTCCCCAATCACATGCCCAGATTCCATGAAGCTCTGAAAACCCCAACGGAGTCTGCTGGAACTGAGAAATGGGAACTGTGCTGTGTTTTAAGGAGTTGTTGCAGTGTTGGACACTGGCCTGGTCCTATTTAATGCAATGCAGGACATATTTAATTCTCTCTCTCTCTCTCTCTCTCTCTCTCTCTCTCTCTCTCTCTCTCTCTCTCTCTCAGGTTCTCGCTTCCCTAGCCCTAGGCTCCTGGCCCGTCAGAGCAGGAAGCGTCCCCTCCCCGTTTCACCCCACTCGGACTCCAGCTTTGACCTGCAGGTCATCCGCAACTCGCCCAACTCCCTGGTGACCATCCTGAACAGCTCACGGCCCAGCACCTCCACCAGTGGCTCCTACGGCCACCTGTCCGTCGGCGCCGTCAGGTATCGCTCACAGCTCACGGGTCCTCCGCTCCATCCGGCTCACTTTCACCGACAGCCTGTATCACGGGTCATGTGACTGACAGGGATAAGACCATTTTTCTTCAGTATCCTTGCCTCTGCTTGCCAAAACTCCCATGTCCCAGGAGGTGGAGTGTAATCATCACCATGTACACCCCTGCGGTGTCCGAAATGACACGATCACTCTGCTGCTGTCCCGTCTGCGTCAGCGCGAGGGATGACGTGTTTGATGATGCACGTGATGACGCACATGATCATCGCCTGTGCGTTTGCGCGTCGGGTCCGGTGCTGCGCTCAGCCGCACGGTCAGAGCCGTGCGCCTCAGCGCTCATGGCCAGGCTTGGTCCAATCGTATCGGTACTCCCTGATACCGTCTCCACACCCCACATTAGATTAGTTACTGCACAAAGGAGACGCAGACGCACGAGCGGAAGGATGGGACGGTCCCCAGCAGGAAGGTGGCAGGAAACGGAACGGAGGACGCGATGGCAAGAAAGAGAGGCGTGATAAAGCACCGACGGTGTTCTCCCTAATGAGGGAGGCGTGTTCAGCGCAGACGGCGCTGGCAGGCGGAAGACGGCGAGCAGAGGCGAGGGAGAGCGACGCCGAGATGGATGGAGGGGAAGAGCGTAGCGGAGAGCGGGTGGAGCGGCCCGTGATGGATGGGAGCAGGGCGGCGGAGCAAACCGGGTGGGGGGGGGCGGCGTTTCTGATCTAGAGTCGGCGTGGGCGTGCTCCTCTTCGCCTCTCCTCCTCACACGCTCCCTTGCTCCCTCTGATACACGTCGCCTGATTAATTCCCCCCCCCCATCAGAGCAGGAGAGGCCCGACACGGCGCGATCGCTCACGCTCGGGGAGGGGGGAGAGAGCGGGTGGATGACGGATGGAGGGGTCGCCACGCGGGGGACAGGGGGAGGAGGCCGGCGCGGGGTCGACACCAACACGAGCGCTAATGGGAGAGGCACGGAGAAGCACGACGGCCGTGCCTGAACCTGGCCGGAGCGCAACAATACGCTCGTACCCGCTCCTAACTGGCAGTGACCGGGTCGGGGGGATTTGTTTACATTCGTTCTGACCAACCACCCCGACCGAACCTTTTATAACAGTCAATAAGCAACTCGCTGGTTAGCAGCGCACAGCTGAGCTTAATTAACCCCGAGGTGGAATCTGTAGAAAAATGCCTGACTGCTCACTGCTAAAGGAGGTTTGGAAAGTGACGAACCTCTCAGGATATCGGTATGTGCTTGATCAGTTCAGTTGGCGGCATTTTTGACATAAAGACACAGTCATGTTTTAAAAATAGATTCTGTCTTTTGGATTTAGGTTTGGAATAGATGAACACGCCTGCATAATTTCACCTGAATTTCTAGCTCTCTAGTTCAAGTTTATTTTATTCCCACATAAACGGAGAAGGCTATTTTAGGAAACACTGCAGTGGAAAACTTTCAACGCTCGGATAAATAGTTCTTGAAAAGTTCTTGAAGTATCTAAAAGGTTTCGTCTACAACAATAAACATACAGCACAAAGCGTATGTGTAAACAGAACCCTCTCCACAGTGAGACTCTCCGTGAGACCGCCACACACGTCAGCGCCCCTGGCCTCTGCCCGCCCCCACATCCCCCAGCATTCCCGGCGGCGCGTCACTCAGCTTGTCGGCCTGTACCCCCCCCACAGAGGGAGTGAGGAGCGGCGGGGGTAAGGAGGGGTTGAGGGGGTTGGGGGTAGGAGACAAGCGGAGAGGCCAGTGGGCCCCAGCCCAGGCGATTGATCGCTGTTTCCCTGAGCCCGGCCCGATCCGTCACGCCACGCGGTGCGGACGCCGCCCGATGAGCGATGAGACGGCGGACCGCCGCCTCCGAGCTCATCGATTTCCTCTCTGGGCATAATGTGGTTAGCAGACGCGGCAGCTGAGAACGCACAGGCGATGAACGGCCCTCCCCGTGGCCAGCCTCGGGGAGCAGCCTCCGACTCGCAGCCTGAGAGAAGTTAGGGTTCAAACGCAGCTCTTAAACGTACCCCTTGTACTGTAAGATATACGTAGGCTTTATGCGGAGGGTAGAAACCTTGAGGCCTGCTTTCCCCCACGTGTCTCTGCTTTACTTTTGGTTTGATCTTTTCATCTTCCCTACCTTTTTTATCCACTAAGAAACCATGTAGGAATTGTTCTGTGCGTGTGTGTGTGTGTGTTTTGCCAAAGATCCCAATCAATCACCTCTGTCAAAAGGCATTGATCAGCGTTCTTTGTTCATGCTCTGAAGAATCAGTATACACACGAGCTTTCTCAGCATGGCTAAGAAAGGTTTGCAAAAACAGTTCAGAGACTTTAGTTTACATGTCTGATTTTAGTTCAGAGATGTTAGTTTACCCAGGATTATATTCCTGGGTAAGTAATAGCATTAATGGTATATTTTATGTGTTACATTGTACAGAACAGAATACACTTACACACTTATAGAATCGTGTGATGAATGTCCTCAGCCAGGATTTTTGCCTAAAGTCCCAAGGCTCCTGGTTCTTTTTTTTTCTTCTAACAACAGTGCAACCTGTGTATGCTCCCGTGCGCGCACGTGCGCGTGTGTGTGTGTGTGTTTGGGAGCACGCATCTCTGTGTGCATGTGTCCTCAGAGACCCAGAGCAGATCAGCATGATACATCTGTTTACTGCCTCCCTGCTTCCTCTCCACCTTTCATTTTCCGCTGCAGTTGTGATTATTGTGGGATTTTACATTCATTATGGATCCCGGTGTGAGGACGCGGGTATATTGGATCAGCTGTACACATGTACAGCAGGGTGGTGCTGCCTGACTGAAGGCGCTTCTACACTGTAAATATGATAAATAAGAAGGCAGAAGTTCTAGATCTCATACCGGGTTGCAGGAAGACAATACAGTTAATGTAAGGCTGTCGGCATAAATTGCTGCACTAGTAAAAACTGTCATGTGGAATCATTTTCTGCTCTTCTCATGGCACCAATTATAAACATAAACACTCTTTTTCTTTTCTTGCTAACTCTCTCGCTCCCACTCTCCGCTTTCTATTCATCCTTCCACCCGCTTTGTTTTTCTTTCTCTTCCCTCACTTGCCCCTTTTCACTCTCCTTTTTTTCTCTCCCTCTTCCTCTCCCTCTCTCTATCTCCCCTTCTTTTTCCATCTCTTTCTCTCTCTCTTTCTCTCACTCTCACACTCTCTCTCTCACTCTCACACTCTCTCTCTGTGCCCTGCAGTCCAGCGCTGAGCTTTGCCTACCCTCCCACCCCCGTGGCACTGCAGATGCATCAGCAGCTGATTGGCCGGCCGCCGGGCATCGTGGGCTCGGCGTTCGGGCACAGCCCGCCCCTCATCCACCCCGGCCCCGCCTTCGCCACACAAAGACCCGTAGCGGGGATCCCCTCGTCGGGGCCTGTGGCCCCGGAGCGCTCCACCGGCTCCACAGACTCGCAGGTGAGCACCGGCCACCTCCCGCGTGCCTTCACGAAGAAGGAAGGGACTGTAGCTGGAACAGAACATGTGTTTGTTCGTTTTTTTGCGAAATCATGTACCACCAACATTTCTGCATCACATGAGCAGTAGCGTGTGTGTCTGCAGGAAGCGCTCCGTCACATGGGCCCTGTGGGACTTCTCTGCCCGAGTTCGTCTCTGTTTGTGCGCGCGTTGCGTGAATGTGCATGTGTGTGAGTAGGTAACGTATGTGCAAGTGCATACGTATGAGTATGTACGCATGCACGTGTGTGAGCAGGTAGCGTGTGTTTGTGCGTGGGTGTGTGTGTGTCATATTGATGTGCGGAGTCGCTGAACTTGCCTGCAACACCCCTTTGAGAAATAACACCCAGTTTGTTAGCAGCAGAACCCCCACTGTCCCCATTATTAATCAGAGCCGGATCCTCCGCCCAGGCGTCCCTCTGAAAGATGGATGGAAAAGTACCCCACACACACACACACACACACACACACCTTCCCTGCTTTTTCACTCACGACGTGCAGGAGTAGGACACGCGGAAATCTGCAAAGTGATTTTTTTTTGTATCGATCCTTTCTTTTGCCACTGCGATAATAGCCGCAGTCCCGGGCTCGCACCCCTTCCGGCCCGACGGTGAGCGAGACCCCACCCCGGGGCCGATCGCTCTTCCGCAGCCGTGAGTCACTCCTGGGCAGACCGGGGGCCCATTCATTTTCCACATCCTCACCCCGCACGAGGCCCCTGTAATTGAAGGGCCGGCCGGGACATTCGTCTCTCCAGGCACTCATAGGAGGACAATTAACGAGAAGCCATGAAGGACCCGAGCATTGCTCACTCTGACAGATAGTGGAAGTGGTAGGCCCGTCCGCTTCTATTGGTTTGGTGTGTCTCCTAATGGTCTGTGTTAGAGCAGTGTCACCATGGCGATTAGGATCATGACGCGGTGACATGTAAACTATAGCTCTGCCTGTAAGTGCTGGACAAAGAGATGGTAGTGAGTTCAAGAAGTAGGCTTGCCCTGCTTAACGGGCAAATATGTCCTCGAATGTCCTCAGTACTTCATTATGAAATAGCAAAAGGTTGTTTGATACTCATACGCCCATGGTTTGCTCTCTGCTATTGCTCACGTAGTCTTTTGTGTTTTTGCTCGTGTTGAAAACGGGATGGCATGTCCTGTTCCCATTCCTACCTTGCCGAGCAAGGGGATGCTTACTGCATGTGATTGTCCCAGCCTGGCTGGCCTGCCTCTTAGGCCTTGGCAGGGCTCAGGCTGTCAGCCGTGCCCATAGGGGGGGTCGCAGCGGCGGGGAGGCACAGGGCGTGCTGGCTGGATGAGGGGCAGTCTGGAACTAAGGAATCCTGCAGACCACACCAGACCTCCCTGGCCCCTCGCTCCCGACGGAAGTGGTGACGGAGGCGGAGAAAGCAGGGGTGTTCAAAAGTGGAGAATTTGGGAATGCCGCACGCTGGGAATTTGGGCAGTGAGCGCAGAGTTTTCTGTTATGGTTTACTGAACACCCGGGACATGTCTGAGTGCACGTCTTGCCCCAGGCAGAGTGAGGCATGAGAATTTCATTCTGCTGCATCAGTCAGGTGGGAGGAAGAATCCCAGCTTCAGGAGCAGCCTGACAAGTGCACTGCACTCCATAGCCTCGGAAAACACAAGGGTCTCTTTGCTGGTTTTGTTTTAACATGGTATGTGTGTGATTGCGTATGTATACATGCCCAATTTTTCATTTGTATTTGTATAAATCTATATATGTTTGCGCATATGCTATGTCTGTGCATAGATAAGTCTGTGCATGTGTAATCATGTTTAAATTAGGCACATTTCTCACTTTCTCTTTGCAGTGCTGAAAAAAATTGACTCTGTGTGTGTGTGTGTGTGTGTGTGTGTGTGTGTGTGTCTGTCTGTCTGTCTATCTCAGAATAAACCCACCAGTGAATCAGCTGTGAGCAGTACAGGAGACCCCATGCACCACAAACGCTCCAAAATGAAACCTGACGAAGAGCCCCCAAGCCCTGGAGCAGTTAGTGTACAGGTACACACACACACACACACACACACACACACACACACACAAACAAACATGAGTCCTCACGTATGCTATCATATACACATATACCACACAAATAAAATCTATCCAGTGGCACTACTATCCAGTGTACAGCCTACTCCCTGTACACACACACACACACACACACACACACACACATAAGCACAAACCCCACACAGCATCTCAAATACACATGTTGGCAAATCCTCCATTTATTTCTGTGTTTGATTCACTGGCCTTCCATGTTGATAAGCTCTGCCCTTCCACGCCACTCCTGCACTCCTCTAAATAAGTTCCAGGCTTCGCTTGTGTAAACTGCTTTAATGTGGCAGTTGAAACCAGATGCAGAGGCGCAGTCGCCCGGAGTGTTTGACTGCAGACAGCCCCACCCCCTTAGCCCTAGTATGTCCCGTCAAAAGTGAAAGAGAGGCTTTAATGACATGGCTCCCCTGCAACACTCAAGACTCCATTGAGAGCTATGATGAGCAGCCGTAGTGCATCAAGGGTCAGCTCTAGGGCCAACACAGATTCGTGCAGTTATCGCAGATATATGGGGGATGAGTCGCGCACTCCCTAAACCCAACATCTCCCAAACACTCCCAAAACATTAAATTAACATTAGGTGCAATACACACCTTATGACCAAGTCTGTCTTGCTTTATTTTTGTTGGATTATATCATATTTCCTGGACATAGAAGTCCAAGCATTCAGGACAGCACCTTCCTGCTGGGTGTCAGTCTCCACGCCAAATGCAGGGTGAGGTAGCATTCTGGAATGAGTTTACCCTGTGTAACATATGGACATGTACAACAAAATCCAGTCAGAGGAAAACCAAAAGTAGAACGTCTGCTTGCATAAGCGTGGATGTCCATACAGGTACATACACATACATGTATATAAAAGTATGTGTTTTTCATACATTTATATATTGAATACATGTTAATAATAATTATTCTATGTAATAATTATTAACAAAAACGTAAATTATGCAAACTGTGTGTGTGTGTGTGTGTGTGTGTGTGTGTGTGTGTGTGTGTGTGTGTGTGTGTGTGCGTGCGTGCGTGTATGCGTGTGCGCGCGTGTGTGTGGGTTACGTTGGCGCAGACCCAGCCGGATGGTATGACCCTGGTTAAGGAGGAGGGAGAGAAAGAAGAGGGGAAGCAGGAGCCAGAGGTGGTGTACGAGACCAACTGCCATTGGGAGAACTGCTGCAGGGAGTTCGACACCCAGGAGCAGCTCGTCCATGTGAGGACATGAGTACACACACACACACACACGCACGCACACACACGTGCACACGCACACACACACACACACACGTGCACACACACACACACACACACACACACGTGCACACACACACACACACATGCACGCGCACAAACACAGGCACACGCACACACACACGTGCACACACACACACGCACACACACGTGCACACACACACACACGCACACACACACGTGCACACACACACACACACACATGCACGCGCACAAACACAGGCACACACACACGTGCACACACACACGCACACACACACACGTGCACACACACACACATGCACGCGCACAAACACAGGCACACACGCACGCACACACACGTGCACACACACACACACATGCACGCGCACAAACACGTGCACACGCACATACACACGTGCACACGCACACACACGTGCACACGCACACACACAGGCACACGCGCACACACACACGTGCACGCACACACACGCACACACACACACGTGCACACACACGCACACACACACACACACACATGCACGCGCACAAACACAGGCACACACACACGTGTACACACACACACACACACACACATGCACGCGCACAAACACAGGCACATGCAGACACAAATGCCTGCACATGCACTTATTTGCACATTCGTGCCCACACACCTCACAGCATCTCTGCTTTGGCTTGGTCCACTTCTCACACACTGATCTAAGTGTGATTAAGGGAATCAAGATGGTCAGTGTAGTACACACACACACACACACACACACACACACACACACACACACACACTAGACACCCCATTTGTCACAGCCACTTGCCTTGGCTGGTGTAGTGAGTGGAAAGACACTCACCTCTTCAGACATGAAAGCTCACCACCAGCAAAACCACACCACTGTGCAGAATCTTTAGTCTTCCTTCTCCTCCTAACACACACTCAGTCCCCTTTTAACCAGCAAGCACACACACACACACACACACACTTAGACCTACAAACACACCCAAACACAACACACAAACACGTGTGTAAGCGCGCACACACACACACACACACACAAGCACACATCGGATAGAAAGATCTTCTCCACGGCTGTCTATCCGTACTCTGACATGGCAATCCGAGGAAGGCATGCTAACCCCTATCTATAATTGATATCCTGAGCTGGGAAAGGCCTGCCTCCCGCATTTGAAGGCCTGCGCTCAAAGCTCAAGGATCTTGACAACTTCTTGCCGCTGCTTTTGAGAGCAGTGGGGGTGTAGAGCTGAGGTGGGTGTGGTGCACCGGGGTTAGGGGGGCGTGCGTGTGTGATAAGTGCTTTCTGGGTTTACGCAAAAGCCCCCTATTCATACATCATGTTGACTTATTCCCTAATCAGCTCGGCTGGATTTCATCCTCAGCACATTCTCCTGATCCGTAACCCATTAGCGCTGCTCTGTCCATTAGATTCCAAATCAAGCAAATTCCAGCCCCATCCGAGGCATTCCGGACTCAGTCATCACCATGCGGGACTCCGCCAGGCGTTCCCACCTCTCCTCCCTCCCAATTTGCTTCTGCCATTCAACCCCATTATTGAATTTAATTTGTTCCTCCCTTGCACTGCAGCTGTCAGGGCGGGCACACTCATTAAAATATTTGCCTCCTTAGCCCCTCCCCTCCAAGGAAGCCGAGCGAGGGATGAGGGGTCTTATCTCTCTCTCCGCCGTAATGGGATAAGTTCAGGGTTGGACCCCAGTCGCGCTCCTCAGACGCTGGGGCGGGGTTTGCGGGGTGCTTGGGACGGGGTGGGGGGTGGGGGGGGGTAAACAATGACCCCGGCCGCCCACGGTACCTCAGCCTGTGTCTCCGAGGCAGCTGACAGCGCAACGAAAGGAGTGGAAGCATTCCAGCGTCTCTTTGATTCACAGCTCTTACCAATTTATGCAAATACAAAACTCTTTGTTTTTGGCTTTTTTGTGTGTGCGAGCACATGTTTTTGAAAATACAGAGTGACTTTTATATTTTAATTTTCTCAATGCTTGAACTTTGACGTGCTCCCAGTCCTCACACTGTGCGTGGGATATTTTTTGTTTGTTTGTTTGTTTAATATGTTAATTTTACGGCGTTGTTAAGTTGTTGTTTCTTCTTTTTTCTCCATGCGCGGACTAATTTTAGATGAAAAGTATGCACCACCCTGGTAGCGAGTGCCGCTGCAGTGCCCGTGGTGGTGTGTGGGGGGCAGGGGGTGTTTTCAAGGGGTACGAAACACGGTGCGTTTTTTGCCGCCACAAGCCGCCCGCTCTCTTTCATCGTCGGCGCTTAAGTGCTCTCAGTGCCGCCGATAAGATAACTATCACATCTCCGTGATTTAGCTCCCTTATCTTCACTACGCAGTCAGCCCAAACCAGGCGGGTCACAATTTTCCCTCATTTAATTCTGTATTTTGCCTTTCTCTCCCAAACTCACTGTCTCCAATCTCTCTCTCTCTCTCTCTCTCTCTCTCTCTCTCTCTCTCTCTCTCTCTCTCTTTTCTTTCTTTTTTTCCAGAGGCTTTTTTTTGCCAGACCCCCTCTACTGCAGAACAGGTGCCCAGAGGCCTCGTCCTGTAGGGGCCCGCGCACAGATAAGGGCCTTTTAAAGCTCACGCTGTGTGTGTCTGGGTGTTTGTGCGTGTTTGTGTGTGTGTGTCTGGGTGTTTGTGCGTGTTTGTGTGTGTGTGCGCTTGTGTTTTGGGGGGTGAAGTGGCAAAGGTAGATGCTTGCAAATTGAAGGCACTGAAATAAAAGCGAGCAGAGAAGGTGGTCCCTCCACCCACTGCCTCCCTCTCACACGTCTCCCTCTCAACCTGTCTCCCTCTCATACGTCTCCCTCTCACACGTCTCCCTCTCAACCTGTCTCCCTCTCATACGTCTCCCTCTCACACGTCTCCCTCTCAACCTGTCTCCCTCTCACACGTCTCCCTCTCAACCTGTCTCCCTCTCACACGTCTCCCTCTCAACCTGTCTCCCTCTCACACGTCTCCCTCTCAACCTGTCTCCCTCTCACACGTCTCCCTCTCAACCTGTCTCCCTCTCACACGTCTCCCTCTCAACCTGTCTCCCTCTCACACATCTCCCTCTCAACCTGTCTCCATCTCACACGTCTCCCTCTCATACGTCTCCCTCTCACACGTCTCCCTCTCAACCTGTCTCCCTCTCATACGTCTCCATCTCAACCTGTCTCCCTCTCACACGTCTCCCTCTCAACCTGTCTCCCTCTCACACGTCTCCCTCTCAACCTGTCTCCCTCTTATACGTCTCCCTCTCAACCTGTCTCCCTCTCACACGTCTCCCTCTCAACCTGTCTCCCTCTCACACGTCTCCCTCTCAACCTGTCTCCCTCTCACACGTCTCCCTCTCATACGTCTCCCTCTCACACGTCTCCCTCTCAACCTGTCTCCCTCTCACACGTCTCCCTCTCAACCTGTCTCCCTCTCACACGTCTCCCTCTCAACCTGTCTCCCTCTCATACGTCTCCCTCTCAACCTGTCTCCCTCTCACACGTCTCCCTCTCAACCTGTCTCCCTCTCACACGTCTCCCTCTCACACATCTCCCTCTATGCCAGTCTCCCTCTCTGGGCAAGCACAGCTGATCGCAGCTGGGCGCTGGGGAGACGCCGTACCCTCCCCATGCTAGCGGTGTTAACGGAAGCACGTTACAGCAGCTGCAGTGTACAGTGGACCTAAAATGTCTGAATACTTGCTGAACAGTATGCCAGCGCAAAATAAGTACGTTGGATACGTCAGTAAGCAGAAGGAAACAGAGACAGAGCAGGGCCATCTGAATGCAAGTCTGCTCATAAGTGCAGCAGCCAGCGGGGCGTGGCAAGCTCGCCGGCCCTGTCTGTGACTGGCGATGGCGCTGTAGGGTGGTCTGATGCTACGGATGGAGGCGGGGGCTGGTGTAGAGTAAGAGCTGTCTAAGCTGCTCTCTGCTCCTCCCTGTGTTGGGGGAGATAAAGGGAGACTCGCTGGCTGCTGGCAAAGACGCTTTAATTGGTAAAATGCAGATTTTTTTTTTCTTTCTTTTTTTTTTTTGCGATCAGCCTCAGGATTAGACACCTTATCAGTCTGGAGTATCTTACACTGAGATGAAAAGGCAGCATGGAATTATACATCCCAATTCCACCCCCATCTCTCTCTCTCTCTCTCTCTCTCTCTCTCTTTCCCCTCTATGCTCTCTCTCTCTACCTCTTTTCATTTTTTCTCTCTGTTCTCATGTGCATTTTTTCCCTTATTTCAATTCTCTTCTCCCTCCCCTACTTTCTATATTTAAAAAATCTCTCTCTCTCTCTCTCTCTCTCTCTCTCTCTCTCTCTCTCTCTCTCTCTCTCTCTCTCTCTCTCTCCCTCTCTCCCCCTCTCTCTCACATTGTACAAAGCTCTCCAGTGATTGACATGAGAGAGGAGCATATGATTTATTAGCGGGCGTTTGATCAAGGCTGGCGCTGTTGCAGGTCCCTGTGCTGTGGGGAATAGCTGTGTAAACACGGCTTCTTTCGGGCAGGCCCGCATCTTAATGCCAGCGGGCCAGGGTCCAGGAACACAGTTTGGTAAGGTGTGTGTGTGTGTGAGTGTGTGTGTGGGAATGAGATGAGCTTCAGTATGCTTTAGTTAAGGCAATGTATGAATGGTAATTGAACATAAATTGGAACTGAAGTCATTACACTGATCAACACAACATTAAGGCCAGTGTATTTAAACATTTTTAAATATGATTACAGTTCTGATTGTTGAGGACCTTGTGTATATGCATTTATCTTTGTACAACACAGCAAAACTAAATGGCCAAACAAACATCTTTGTCTCTGTCGAGCAGGCGTGAGTGTGTGAGTGAGTGTGTGTGTGTGTGTGTGTGTGTGTGTGTGTGTGTGTGTGTGTGTGTGTGTCCCAGTTGCTGGTACTCTCTTGTCGTCAGGTCTTCTCTGTCAGTCTGAAGACGAATGGCGTTCTCCGCTGTGCGGGCTTGAACTCTCAGCACCTGTTAGTCTTTTTCTTCCAGCCACAATCCCCCCCCCCCCCCCCACACACACACACCTCTCTCTCTCCCTCTCTCACTCTACCTCTCTCTCTCTCTCTTTCTAGCATTCTGCCTCACTCCTTCTCTGTCCTTATCTCTTCCTTTCTCCTGCTCTCGCTGTCTCTCTCTCTCCCTCTCTCTTTCTCTCTCTGTCCCCCTCTCCGCGTCTCTCCGGCAACAAGGCCATTCCCTCTGTTGCTCCGTCTCTCCTCCCTCTCTCCCTCGGCCATCCCTCTATCAGCGCCGCGAGCTCATGCATCATGGGCGACGGTGTCGGCCTCATTTGTCCGAGCGAGTGCGGCGCTGTTCGGGGACGCGCCGGAGTCACCTGCCACCTCTCCTCCGGTGCTGCTGTCGAACACCAGGGCCGCCACAGACAAACCACGTACCACAGAGGGAGAGAGCGCAGAAGAAAGAGGGAAGGATAGAAGAACGGATAGAAAGCAAGACAGTGACGGAGAGAAGGAGAAAGACACAAACGAAGGAGAGGTAGCAGAGAGATGTTTCTGTGCAGCGAGTTCCCAAACACACAAACATGCCATTAATCCTGCGTGTCAGTAATGCTTGGAGCCAAAACTTTGACCAGTGCTGGAATTATTACCCACAGTGTGATTTCCTTATAGTTTTGGCAGCCGAGTGCCGGCTGGCTGGCGAGTGTTACTGGCGTGACATAAGAGTGTGTGTTTCGCTGCCGTCACTCTTTTTTCATGCTTATTTTTGTGAAGCCTTCAAAAATTAAATTAGCGACACTTATTCAGGAGATGACAGCCAGGCTGGGCTTAGTAAACGATGATTTTCATTTCACTAAATATCTGGCCTGGGACTCGAAACGCCAAAGAAGACATTATGTTGATTTGTATGAATGAAATTAGGATGACTCGACCGAGGCTGGTTTTTAAAAATTGTTGTCATACACTCAGTTGAGTTTTGATTGCCTTGTCTAATCTAAGACACTTTAATTAATCTGTTTAATTAATCTGTGTATTGCATTTATTGACGGTTACAATGATATTAGTAGGAGCAAACTACCTCCTCCTTAAGGTGAGTGGCAGCACAGCCCGCACCATCTCTCCTTCCTCTTGCTCTTCCTCGCTGCTGACGTCAGGTCTGGTCCTAAGCGCCCCCTCTGCTCAGCCCTGGATCAGGCCACAGGATGAATGGGATTAAACGTGGCCCCTTAGGTCGGTGGTACCTCATTGTCTGGCTGAACATTCCTTCCACCCCCACCAGAAGGCTTTGTACGAATGTGCTGCTAAATCTGGAACTGTGCAACCAAGACGTATGAGGTTGCAATCGGGCAGGGTGGGACAGCTTCTGGTCAGCCCCTGCGACTTCAGGACTCTTCTGATCTGCATGCACGCTCTTGTGGTGAACAAGATGGGGTTGTGAAGCTGTGTACAGTCCTCTAAAAACCTGTCGAATGGCTATGTGTATAATCCCAGTGCCTGCGTAATCCCCCCTGTGTGTAATCCCGGCATGTGCACAATCCCACATGTTTGTAATCCCCCAGTGTTGCGCAACCTCTGAGCCCCGAGAGCGCATCCAGGATGTCCGGGTACCAAGGGAGATTCCCGGTGAGAGCCAGTGATGCTTGAGGGAGGGTGCCAGCATTCCGGCGTTCCAGCGCTTTATCCCCCCGTTCGTTCCGATTATTTGTGCCTGTGGCTTGCTCAGCACGAGACTGATCGAAGGTAGTTAGTGGTGACGAAGGTTAAACAGGATCTCCACAGGGGTCATCGGACGGCAGCACACAGGGCTGGACGAGAGCACCTAGATTTGAATGACAGTCCGCCACCTCAGTGTATAGTGACTGATCTGAAGGCACACTCACACACACACATACACACACACACACACACACACACACTTGTGCAAATGCACACTCCCGTGTGCTAGTAGCCAAACTCCAGAAAAGTTTGGGCAGACAGCAGGAAGGTGACAGAGAGGCTGGCAAAGCAGGCTGCCTTCATGTCATGAAGAAGAATAGTGGATGAGTGCCACTCCATTTCTACCAGGGCCTTCCCTCCTTTTTATTCTGAATCTCTCTCTTGCTTTTTCTCTCTCTCCTTTTTTGCCTCTTCACTCACTGTCACCTCTGTCCCTTCGCCTACTTTGTATATGATGCAAATTAGTTCAGAATTCTCTCTCTGTCTGTCGCTCCCTTTCTTCATCTTTTTCTATTGTACTCCTTTCTCTCTCCTTATTCCTCTTTTCACTCTCCCTCCTTCCTTTCGGACTGCGGAGTGTGTTAATCCTGGTTGACTGTGTTCAGGATCTTGTGTCTGTCTGCCTGTTTTAGGAATGGAGTGGCACTCATGAGTTTTGCCCACTGTTGTGTCTTTGTGTGGGTGCCAGATACTGACCTCATCCCCTGAGAGATCTTTATGAATGTCTACTGTGTGTGTGTGGGGGGGGGGGCATGTATTTATCACCTTGTGGGAGCAAATGTCCCTATGTTTCTGGTGAAATGTAAAAAAAATGGAACCGGGTGGGGACATTTAGTTGATTTCCATGGGGGAAAGCCATGGAAGAATGGAAGAATGGAAGTGAGAAGGAGCCAAGCAGAGATCACATGCCGACAGAGACGGAGGGAAGGAGAGAGAAAGGGAGAGAAGGAGAGAGAGAGAGAGTCAGGGGTGATATGGATGAACGCTGAAGCCAGAGGTGACCGCCCTAACGAGAGACAGAGACGGGAGGGGTGAGTGCTGGTGATGAAGGTCCGAGAGCACCACGGCATTGTTGAAGAGGCCCTGCTTCGTTAGACGCTCGGACCCGACTTTTGATTTCCTGCCCGCACCTGCTTCTCCGGCACCCCTCCTCTCTCCCGCCCCTCCCTAAGCCTCCGTTTGGAAGTTGCCGTGGCAGCACAACTGTCAGTGCTTGTCATGGCAGGGCAGAGACCCATAGTGATAGGAGGTGACAGGGTTTTATTTGAAATCCTGTTTAAATTGGACGCCAAAACTCAACACAGTGTTTTGCCCGTGACAGAGAGAGAGAGAGAGAGAGAGAGAGAGAGAGACATGGATGGGAGGAAAGAGAAAAGGAAGGCTAATGGAAAAGTGGTACACATGAAAGAAAATCTCAAGGTAGAAGATATAAAGAAAGGATGAATGGAGGAAATGGAGAATTGTGTGGCTAAGCTAAGCGGCCCTGCGGGCGCTCCCTTAACCCTTCCGCACAACTCACTTCTTCAGCGCAGCTTCCACTGCACGCCCTTATGTAAAACAACATATCTGAAATGGATTTCAAATGTATAAAATGCTTGTCCGTATATATTTTTCTATATGGTGGTTGTCTGTCAGTCAGAATTCCTCTGCTATACTAATGCAGTCTACAGCGGTGTTCCTATAATTATCAGTGTCGGTATGAACAGTGAAACCAGTTTTAATGCTGTGGGCTTCATGCTTTCAGGTGGTTTGGGTATGAATTATTTCTGTCACTTTGTAAGGCCTGCATGCCTCAAGCCCTCTTGTGGCACAAATGTGTCATGACACCCTAAATGTTGGCGTAATATTGAATTAATCAAGTGAATTTGGTAGGCACAAGTGATGAAACCCTAGTTAAGGCTCTGTTTACTTAGCTGTTCTCTTTCATCTGACAGAATAAACAAGTAATATTTAGTGATAAATTGGCTTTTAAACGCAGTGTCTTGTACCTTTAATGACTGCCATGACTACCGTTCTGACCTAGCCTTTGACCTCTCACACAGCATATCAATAACGACCACATCCACGGGGAGAAGAAGGAGTTTGTGTGCCGCTGGGAGGAGTGTTCTCGAGAGCAGAAGCCATTCAAGGCCCAGTACATGTTGGTGGTTCACATGCGCAGGCACACGGGCGAGAAGCCACACAAGTGCACAGTAAGAAACTACATTTCCCAGCATGCCCAGCATGATGAAATCAATAGTCATATTGTGACTCTCAGGCCCTGATTCACAATGCAGCATCATTATGCCACACTGGGTGATTGCGTATGATGGTGTGGTACATGCGTGTCTTTCTCTCTGTGCGTGCAGTTTGAAGGCTGTTCCAAGGCCTACTCCAGACTGGAGAACCTGAAAACACACCTGCGCTCCCACACAGGGGAGAAGCCCTACGTGTGTGAACACGAGGCCTGCAACAAGGCCTTCTCCAATGCGTCAGACCGCGCC
This sequence comes from Electrophorus electricus, assembly GCF_041902795.1. Lineage (NCBI taxonomy): Eukaryota > Metazoa > Chordata > Actinopteri > Gymnotiformes > Gymnotidae > Electrophorus > Electrophorus electricus. Next base: position 38,120,303 of record NC_137497.1, on the reverse strand, counting down.
AAACACCAGAACCGCACACACTCCAACGAGGTACACACCACGCATAAGAATCACCACTTTAGCCTGTCCACACAAACATAGGCTTTTAAGGGTACTAAGGCTATAACACATCGACAATGAAATAATTTATTGTGTTATTAAATGTTTGTTTTATATTCGAAATGGGTTTTGTGGTACTAAAACTTTAGAGTCACTATTTGAAGTAAAAAACCTGATGGCACTGACAGCATGGGACTAGACCCGTGGTACTAACAGCGTCATGCACTCTGTGCCCTCAGAAACCATACGTGTGCAAGATTCCCGGCTGCACCAAGCGCTACACGGACCCCAGCTCACTACGCAAGCACGTCAAGACCGTTCACGGCCCCGAGGCGCACGTCACAAAGAAGCAGCGCGGCGACGCGTACCCCCGGCCGCCGCCGCCGCGGGATCCCGGCACCACAGGGCAGGGCCGCTCACCCGTTCAGCGGGCCCCAGGGTCATTCGGTGACCAAAGGGAGTACAACCATGCTACCTCAAAGCAGGACGACTGTCTGCAGGTCAAGTCGATCAAGACGGAGAAGCCTATGGTAAGCCCCTCTCCACACTCCTCAGTGAACTTCACCGGATGCTGTTATATGACACAGCTCTGGAATGCAGGATCCAGGATTGTGTAATCACTACCAATTTATTTATGTCTGAAACCAGGCAATATAAATAATAGCCCACAAAGTGCAGGCACTACAGATTCTCCACCCTCCCTTTACTCAGTAGAGATAGCAAAATGGATAACACTTATATTAACTGTTCAGTTATTCAGTGATTACAGTGTCCATGACCAGTTGAAGACCTCTGATGTAGATTAACACGGGGAACTTATGTAAACCTAATGTAAGAAGTCATGTACTCATACTCTTACTTCAGAAGTAAACGCCACAAGTTGACCCTTTCTGGTAGAACTTCTTCTGATGGCGTCTTGCGTCCCTGTAGTCTTATCTGACGCTGCGATGTGTTTTTGACCTCACCCTGCTCCTGCTTCCTGTCATGACTCAACTAAGCACTTACTTAACATCTGTTGTACCTTTGCACCTCATGGCTTGTGTAATAACTGAATGTCTTTTTCGTCCAATGCTTCACGCATTACTTGCCCTCTCTTTCTAAGGACAGTGGGTGATCAGGTGAGATTTGGCCACCTTTGACCTTTGACCTTTGTCCCTTGTGAATTGGAGCTGTGCTCTTGTTGCCATTGGTTATTCTGTCGTCACATGTCAGGGGTCGCTAGGTTAAACGACACCTGCCACTATTACTCACCTCATTCATCAGCAGTGTCCCATCATCACCGTGTCAGCCCGCAGACGTTGTTTAACGTCTACTGTGATGTCTAGTCAACAGCCACTTTATATATCGAGACCAAGTAAGGCTTGGCCAAAGGACCTGAAATTTTAGTAGCTGCAAGCTTTCAGCTCTAAATGAGGAAACAACACAAGAACAAATTTCAAAGGGAAAATAATCCCTCTAAAAGACCATGGCAGACAAGACACTTCATTCTCCTGTTGACACTGTCCATTTTGAACGGGTGAAAAAAAAATCGCCACTAGGGCTTCACTATCAAAAGAGACTTGTTCCATAATGTCTACACCCACACCCCCGTTTTCAGAAAATAGCACAGTGGTGTTTACCTCTGTGCCATTATTTGTTAACTGGCCTTGGTATGATCCACTAATGAGCATAGGGGACACTATTATTCACACTCCTGAAATGAGGTGGAGCAGTGGTGTTTTAACATCCAGGATCAATAAACTGGACAAACAAATATGAAATGTAACAGACAGCATGTGTGTAGAATATATAGTGTGTTATTTATCCATTCCAAGTGCCATTTCAAATGCATTTCACCATTGTATTTGCACTCCTCTTGATTTCATGGACATTTTCCGTGGAGGAGATCCATAGTGCACCTTTATCCGTTCCTAGTTTCCCTGTTCAGCTGCTTGCCGGCGTTGAATTTGTCCGCGTGCACGTGTCCCTGTCCTCACCCAGACGTCTCAGCCAAGCCCTGGCGGTCAGTCTTCATGCAGCAGTGACCAGCCCCCCGCCGGCCCCCATCTCGGCCGTGGAGTCCAGCTTGCTGTGAGGAGCGTCGGGCTGGTGGGGGAGGCGCTGGTGGTCGAGGACCAGGAGGACGAGGAGGAGGACGAGGGAGAGGGAGAGGAGGAGGACACCCCCATCATGGACTGCACCGTGTCCACTGCCACGGCCCCGGCATGCGCCCTGACCCTGCGGACCCGCAGGGGCCTGGGCCGTCCCCTGCGCTGGATGGAGCAGGTGAAGATGGAGAGGCTCAGGCAGGTGAATGGAAGCGTGCCCAGGTTGGGACATCTGTCCCCCACGCTGCCCCCTACAGGCCAGGTCCTCCCTGTCCTCACAGGGAAAGGTAAGTTCACACCGAACAGTATGTCCAGCAGCACAGTGACTTTCTGTTGATGGCACAAGACGTCCTTTACATTAACAAAAATGGTGACTGGTTTAAATGCGCTTGGACGTGTCACATTTTTTAAAACGCAGGAACGCGGGGGGTTAAGGGTTAAGGGCCTCAGTGGTAGCTCAGTGGTTAAGGTACTTGACTTGTAATCAGAAGGTTGCTGGTTCAAGCCCCGCCACTTCCCCTTTGCCACTGTTCGGCCCCTGAGCAAGGCCCTTAACCCTCAATTGCTCAGTCATAATTGTAAGTCGCTTTGGATAAAAACATCAGGTAAATTCTGTGGATGAGATGTCCCCATTTAGCATGATAGGAGCACTGTGTGTTGGAGATTTTATTGGTAAAACTTTTGTATATATTTCTAATTAAGTGGGGGCAGAAGCAATGTAATATTGAGTTTGTTTGTTTTGCCAACTTTTTTTTAGCATTATTTACTCGAGAGACAACTTGTTTTTTTATGGTGTACTTGTTTTATAAGTAAAATAGAAAGATAAACATTGATGAGATTGACATTAACTGGACATTAATTAAAAAAACTTTATCTGGACATAGGACATTAAAGAACTTTAAAGAATTTCTCTTTTTTGTGGGCTGTAACTGTAGTATTGACACCTGCTGAGCGTTTCACGTCCTCTTTGTGTTCTCCTAGGCCCGTGTCCTGGCAGGAGCTCCTGTGGGGGCATCCCAGCAGCCCAGCCTTCTCCACGCAGCGAGCTGTCCTGCACGGAGCTGACGGTCCTGAGCCTCTTGCGAGACCGCCGCGACAGCGGCGTCAGCGCCGCCAGCTCGGCCTACCTGAGCGGCAGCCGCCGCTCGTCCGGCGTCTCGCCGTGCTTCTCGAGCCGCCGCTCCAGCCAGGCCTCACAGTTCGAGCCCGGGCAGCCCGGACGCCTGCACAGCCTCAGCACCGCTGACTCCTACGACCCCATCTCTACGGACGCCTCCCGCCGCTCCAGCGAGGCCAGCCAGGGAGGCAGTGCCGGAGGCGGCGGCTCAGGCGGGGTGGTGGCACCTGGAGCAGGGTGGGGAGGTGGGAGCGGAGGTGTGGGAGGAGGTGGGACAGGACTGAGGAGCGTGCTCAGCCTCACCCCGGCGCAGCACTATCATCTCAAGGCCAAGTACGCAGCCGCGACAGGCGGGCGCCCGCCGACGCCCTTGCCCAGCATGGAGCAGGGGAGGCCAAGGAGCCACGTAGCCAGGGATGGGCAAGATACAACCCAGCTCACGCTGCCCCCGCTGGTCAGACCACGCCGGTGCAGTGATGGCAGCACAAATACGCACAGCAGTCACACAGGGTACAGGAGGAGGGGCTTCTACCCCGGGGAAGGCCCAGGAAATGGCGACCGAAGAGCAAGCGACCCCATATGGACAAGAGATCACAGCTCCTTCGGACTGCCGCATATACAGCGCTTCAGCAGCCTGAATAACATGCACCCCTTACCCCCTTTGGTTGGTAACCATTACCCCTTTGGAGAAAGTAACAATCTAAGCCTGCAGAACTGCACACGCTCAGAGGGAAACCTTCAGAGGGGCCTGCTCTTCCCTTGCCCTCCGAGCATTATGGAGCAATCAGCACTTGAGTCTTTGGCAATGGAGCATGATGAGGCTCTGTTATTTAGGGAGGAGGACATTCTGCCGGAAGACTTAGTGCAGTACCTCCACTCCCAGGAACACGAGACCATCTGCGGCCAGCAAAACGGTACAAGTTCTCACCCTCACCGAAACAGCCAAGTTCCCGAAGAGGCTCAGAGCTTCCATAATCCTCCAGAGCAACAGAGGGCACCAGAGGCACAAAGTCCCAGTGAAAATGGTATGCCTATCCAGTGGAATGAGGTGAGCTCGGGTAGCGCCGACGTGTCCCCTCCCCATCTGCCACAGAAGGGTGGGAGGTGGCCAGACCAGAGCGTCTTAGTAGGAACTCCGTTTGATAGCTTAGGACACATGGTGGGGCAGCGCCAGGTCCTTGGCGACTTCACAGATCAGCACTTCCCTGCTCAGGGAGCTGGTATCCAGCCCACAGCTGAGCTAACCAATGGTCACCCTCACCCACACAGGCAAGGCCCTAATTCAGCAACGCAACAGCTGGCTTGCAGATTGAGCTCAGCGACGGAGACCTCCCCACACAAGGAAACAAGGCGAAACAGCTCCCACTCATACAACATCGCTCAACCTGTCTTCTACCAGACTGCCCTGGGCCCCACCCACCCAAGCTGCGCTCAGCAAGCCAGCAGGTCGCAAATTCGGTTCCCGCCGAACCTTGCCATCACACGTCAAAATGGCAGCGCCGTTTGCCTGCAAGGCGCAGCTAATTGCAACCTGTCCTGTACCTTGACACTCCCTCACCAGCTCGTCAGGCAGGGCTCCTGTCAACCACAGCACCGCCCCACCCAACAGCACAGCGTCAGGCATGGAAACAGCGCTGGCTGTGTACTCGCCAGTCGAGTTTCAGAACTGAAGTTGGAAGCAGAAGACCCCCTTCAAGCCAGCTCTTGCGCATCCGTCCAGCAGCAGCAGTTCATCGCCGAGTGCTTCGACCCAGCAGAGCCCTCGGCTTCAAGCTTCGCCCCCCCGCAGCAGCTATGCCTCCTGGGTACACTGAAGATCGAGGCCGAGGTATCAGATGGACGCCCCAGGGGCCTCCTCTCCCCCGGGGCCGACCAGGTGACCAGCACAGTGGAGGGCAGCCCTGGCGTCAGTGTCCTGGATAACGTCAGCCTGGATTTCTCCTCTATCCTGGAAGAAAGCCTGGACCAGGGCAGCCTGGCGCCCGATGTCGTCGGCCCCAGCGTCCTCCAAGGCCTATCACAGGCGTCCTCCCGGCTGACGACCCCTCGCCTCTCTGCCATGATCCATGGCCTGCCTCCCAGCACCAACAACATGGCCATTGGAGACATGAGCTCCCTCCTCACCACCCTCGCAGAGGAGAGCAAGATTCTCGCCATCATGCAGTAGGGTACATGACCCCCTCCCCACTGTCTGAGAAAATGCAACGAGTTATACGGACAATATACACAGACTCAAACTTGTAGCTGATGTAACAGAAAGATACGGACAAAGAGCAGAAAATTTTAGCATTTTATATTAGCAAGAATAATTTAATAGCAGATGTTGAGACAAAGTATAGGTTAAAACCCCTACATATGGGGATTGTGGAAACCATATAAATACATTATAAGTATATAAATACATAAAGTGATTCCATTTCTGGAATATTGGAATAATTAAAAGCCCATTCTTTAATTGCTTTAAAATGACTGTGGGTGTCATTAGAATCATTCCCATGACTCAGAACCAGTATTCTGCATATTATGGTTGTTTTGCTTTCTTGTTGGACACTGATGGTATATGTGCATGTTCTTTTTCCAGCCAAATATACCCACTTTTTAAGTGAGTCGAATATCTCATTTGCTAATATCCATTTACTTTTGAGTGAATCACGTATTACAGAGAAGCGAATGCATGGAGAGCCCGACCCAGTGGTCAGTGGGTAGGAAGGATCCAATCTAACGTTTAGCAGACCCAACTGTTTAATCACTTTTAATTATATTCACATGTTTATACTGAGGTTTCATACAGGTCTTACATAATAATTTCACATTGTCACATCACATTGTATTGTTTTTATAAATGTCTTCAAACACAGCAGCGAATATAAATATAAGGGACCATTTTGTTACATAAGGGTACTACGTGTGGAGCAGAGCCCCATAGTGATCAGCTGTACTACTTGATTTACGTCAACTGTATACGTGTATATAGACTTTTTCCTCTTTTTACATTGTAGGATTTTATAATTTACATGCTTACTGTGTTTTTAATGACCGGTGCTTATGACAAGCTGTGCATTACGTGGCTATAGTGAAAAAAACAGTACGAGGCGATATGTAGTCGACCTCAGTATGTTGCTTATTGCACAAAGACTAAACATTTAAGTATAGTGGTCAAAAAGGTGCCAAAAATTGGCATTGGTATTAAATCATTTTAAGTGTTGCCAAATATCAATTAATTTGAGTTGAGCATTTCTTTTTTAAAAACATGTGAGCTGTGTATTGTGTTCTGACACTACCATGTGATGAACAGTACCATCAAGGTCTTGGTGTTGCACCTCAGTTCTGTTCGTAGTGAATAGTCTCTGCCTCTGAACCCTCACGTGAAGGCTGAGACTACATAGACACCTTGAGCTCTTATGCAAAGAGAACTAAAATTTGGCAATTTTCTTAGCAGTATTAAGAACAATCTGTACATACCTGCATATGTACAGTTTTTTTTATAAGTCGTGCTGTAGCAGTTAGGTACTGTTTGGTTTTTATGGTTATTTGGTTTTGTTTTTTTGGGTTTTTTTTTTCCTGAAGTTGTGTAACAATTTCATGCTGTTCTTTTAGAAGTGGTATGATCCATTCCCTGAGGAAAGGATTGGGGGCTTTGGGCCAAAGGTATGTGCCTTATCAGTGCCTGCCGAGGAACACTGCCAATCTTTTATAAGGAACTGTTCAAATAAAATGTATGTGTTAAATGCAGGAAGAGGCCCACAACTTCACACAAAACTTGGTGACCATACATGCTTATAGTACGGGTGGGGCATTAAGAAATGTGACATCTGAAAAAGCAAAAATGTTGGCGGAAGATATTTTAAGTTATCACATTTCTTGCCTTTTTTATACTTGTAAATACGTAATCCTTCGGTAGAGTTTAGTGGAGTGTTAAGATGACAGTAAGGGGCCAACCCCAACACATACGCCCAAGAGGAATTCCAGTGTCCTGAGTTTCAGTCCAAGCACAGGGGAATGAGTGTGTGTGGAGTCAGGGTGTGTCGTGCACCCAGATTGAGAACAACATCTGAATGCTCTTTTGTAACAACACAACAAACATTTGTAAGGTTTTAATAAAAAAAAAAGGAAATTATGTAAATGGTGGTCTTTTTGCATGGACTACTACTATTTCACTACACTTAAACCTGCTGAGTAGCGTGAACGTGAGAGATGACATCAGATGAATGACACACAAGGAGGCGTGGAGATGCAGCTACGAAAGTCAACGTGCAAAATGTGTGAAAACATGGACCTTGCAGCACTTCTGTTTTAGTGTGAGAATCCACTTCAGTGCATATGCATAGCAAAATCAGTATGGTGACAAACATTTGATTAAAAAAAATTGCACTCATTTAAATAAACGCGTATGTTAAAAAAGAACAAAATATTATAGTGGGTATTTAAAAAAGTTTTTAAAACGTGGCATAGGTGCAGTTCCAGTAGTACAGCAAGCTTCACAGGGATTAATATGACAACAAAGGACAGTGCTGATATAGTTGCTTACCACCTAAGTGTAGTTTTCTGATCGTTTAGCTAAATACATATTAGCTTTCATGTCAAGGTTTCTGATTGGTCCAGCTTTAACAGCCAGGTTTCTGATTGGTCCAGTGGCTGCAGGTGCCTCTGGGTGTGCATAATATCTCTTGCTAACTGTGATTAGTTAATTATATAACAAACTATTAAATATAAACTCCAGATAAAAATTGAACATAATGATGAGTAAGCTTGTGTCAGAAGGGTGATGGATCACATTACATGTAAAGTGCATGGGAATGGCTGCCATCTGATATCACAAATGTGGTCAGTTTCTCATTTGAAAAATATGGTGGAATGCCACTAGTGCCTTTATTCATTATGCATATAGATTATTTAAATAAACTGTAAGGTACTTGTTTGATTTCAAATGGCTTTATTAAAAAATATATATGTCAGGAGTCACTGCACGTACAGAAGAGATGTACAAGATCTATCAAAACAGAAAGAAGCTACTTCTGCTACTACGATGTCAACAAATGAAATATTCTATATTAATTGGAAATGTTCTAATCAAAAACTCCTAGGTAGGCTTAATTTTCTGTATTTGTTCTCAACCTTAATTATAGAGAAATTACATTTGTCCTTGACATTAGTGAAAATATGTAGTATTTTAAATGGAATTATTTAATTTTGCTGGAAATATAGTATTTGGAGTGAAGCAGCCATGTTTTACTCAAGTTAATATCAGAAATAATGGAATTCTAGAAAAAGTACAGGTGAGGAGTGACTTGCCTTTTAATAAGTACGATTTGTCTTATGACTTTATAGTCACATTTCTTGCTTATGTTTATATTGTTTACAGCTAATTTGGGAGCAGATACCTTGATAGCATAAAACTCAATATGACTATTCATTAACATTCTTAAACCTTTCCGTGTGTGTGTGTGTGTGTAAAAATGTTTAAAGTTTTCAAATAATTAAAACATTCTTAAACTTGAAAGAACTCACCACAAAGTTAAGGGCCTTAAAAATTTTTTTGCCATAAACTACTCATACATTAATATATGTCTTATCCGTAATAGTTATGTACTCATTATTCTATATGATCACATTGTGAAGGGAAGGTTATGTACAAAAAACTATGAAAAATAAGAAGAGCTTGTTGCTAAAATGTTGATAATTTAACAGTTTAGATACAGACAAATGGAAAGCCAGCAAAAAATACATCACCTACTTATTTATATATGTTGTGTGGGATAAGGCACCGGATTGACTCTGGAAAATGTAAACATTTTAAGCAATTTTACTCAAAGATTGTTTAAATACGTCATTGAGATTTAATAATGCAAGGCCACACTCAGGGCTTTCGTAATAATTTACCTTCATTAACGTGAAAAACCGGTGGGTCGCGTCACTCAGATGCAGTTAATAGGCATGAACGCTAGGGGGCAGACATACTTGTGCCGCTTTTTGGGTTCTTTTCTTTTTGCCATCATAATGCCACAGAAGAAGAAAACCAAGGGCCACTAGTTGAAGAAAATGGCCGATGTGGAAATGGATTTACAAAGCGAGCGGCTGAATAATGGGTAAGAACACGTGTATTATATAATCGTCTGGTAATTGGATGAGAGAAGCCTTCCCGATGCGTTCGAACGTGTTATGGTTCAACATTTTGCTCCATACGAAATAGAAGATGTTCTCGTATCGGTGCTCTCTCCAGCTAAGGCGATCAGGCTAGTCGGTTAGCTAACCTAGCTAACGATGCTAACCTAGCTCGCTAGTTAAGATGCCCAGTTTTCTGCGACCTTTTATGTAAATGTCAGCGAGGCTACTGGCACTTGTATAAGGCACGGTGTCGTTTCCAGTCGGTATTCTTGTAAAATCCGCTATTCTTGTCCAGTGTGTTCGTCATGAGTTAACTGTAGAGAATAGAAACGTTAGGTCGCCGGATTTGTAAGGCACGTTTCCTTGTTAGTTGGCTCGGTAGCTTGTTGGCTAGGTTACGTTAGCTGGCTCGCTAACGGTAGCTAATCCGCCATTGCTAGCGGTAATACATGTTAACTAACTAGTTAATGTACTCAATATCTAGAAATATTACTAAAAGAGCTATTTTAATTTAATAAGCCATATCCCAAGGCTGAAACCTTCTTGGTTGTTCCGTGGTATATGTGATCTCAGTGGAAACAATAGCAAACATATCTGGGTAACGCGCGGGTGCCTTGGCGGCCAACTTAAACTTCGCTGGCTGGTTTCTTCACTGGAGCACTCGTGTGAAACACCTAAAGTAACCAGAACAGACTGGAAATGGTAGAATGGTGCACAGGCATCAGCCGAGACACGAAAATTGTGTATCTAAACGATTGTATTTCATAACTGACATGAAAGGTCATGCCTAAACAAAGTGGTCGTAATGCGTATTGTAATTGTTTTGTACAATTTCCTGTATTGACAGGAAAGATGACTTGGAGAGTCCAGAAAAGAGTGGTAATGAGAACGGTGACATGTCTGAGGAGGATGAGGAAGAGGGCGAGGAGCAAGCCGAAGTGAATGGAGAGAACCGGGACGAAGGCTCCAAGCATCACAGCAGCAGCGGTGGTGGCAAGCACAAGAAGAAGAAACACAAGCACCGCAGCAAACACAAGAAACACAAGCATGCATCTGAGGAGGAGAAGGAGCGCAAGCGCAAACACAGACACAAGCACAAGAAGCACAGGCGCAAAGAGGGCCCAGCGCCGTCGGCCGCTGTAGCGGCCAAGAAGGCAGACGAGGGCTCGCCTTCTTCGGAAAACCCCAACGTGGACGACCGGGCCGTCCTCGAAGACCTGGAGAAGCAGAGGGCGCTGATCAAAGCTGAGCTGGACAGCCAGCTGATGGAGGGCAAAGTGCAGTCAGGCATGGGCCTCATCCTGCAGGGCTACAACTCTGGCTCAGAGGAGGACGCTGAGGGTCAGAGGGCGCGCAACGGCGAGCCACGGCAAAAAGTTGGCGGCGGGAGTAAAACGCGCTCGCCCAGGGACCACAGCAGCAAGGGAGGCAGGGCCAGGAGGGAGTCGCCGGACGGCGGCAAGACTGGGGCTAAGCGGCGCACTCGGAGCCGATCCAGGGACCGGGCCACCCGGGAGAGCAAGGGCGGACGGGCGCCAAAAGGTGGCAAAGAGGCGGGCAGGGAGCGGAGCCGATCCAAAGACAGGAGGCGCTCGCGTAGCCAGGACAAGTCCAAAGAGAGGGGGAGGAAGTCGCCCAGTCTGACAAGCAGGAGGCGACCCTCAGCAGAGAGGAGGGCCGAACCAAAGGGTCGTCCCGACAGGCGCTCCTCCCCCCGGACGGAGGAGAGGCGGACTCAGGAGCAAGGCGGGCGAAGGTCGGGGTCGCGGGGAGGCGGTAGCCACTCACGGGATCGGCGGTCGCGCTCCAGAGAGGGTCACCCAAGCCGCGCAGATACTGACAGGGATAAGAGGCCCGGGAAGTCCCCCTCCAAAGATGCCTCATCAGGGAAGGAGAACCGCTCGCCACACCACAGGCGGCCGGCGAGTCCCAGGCGCCGGAGTTCTTCCCCCCGACAAAGGGAGCGTCAGCCCCATCATCCGCCCTCAGGCTCAACCGAGCGCCCCTCCAAACATAACCACTCCCCCTCCCGGAACAGGTCGCCAGCCAGAAGGGGGCGGAGCCGCTCAGCTGATCGCAGGAGGGACTCCCCTGCCAGGTAGGGTGCCTGACAGCATTAAAGAAGAGTAAGGGAGTACAACAAGTAGGTACTGGTACCAGGTATCAGTACTGTACAACTAACAATGAGTAACTACATAAATAAGTACGTGACTTACGATATCACAAAGAGCTATGAAAAATTAGTATCACTGAGAGAAGAATTTAATTAATTGTCTTCAAAAATAAACAATTTGAGATGCTGAAGGAAGGAATATCAACCAGATAAAAAAAGGGCTGCATCATGCAAAAGTTAAATTGGCCTAAATCAATACAGTCTGCTTGTGACTGGTTTTAATTTGCCGATATGACATCATTTTCATCTTTACAGGCGCTTTGTAATCGGTCTACATCTCTATTTTATTTATGGAACGTGCACGTGGGCAATGTTGACAGTAGAGAAAGGTGTATTGTAGTGCACTCTCTCCTGATGGCGATGGCTCACCCCTAGAACCCAAGTAGCCTATCGGCGAGAATCAGTAGCTCTGAGGGTCCTTAATGCATGCGCTCCCGCTACCTCCCTGGAGCCCACCCATCCCTGTTCTACTCCGCACCCCTCTCCAGTGGGTGGAATATTGGCGCAAAACCTGCTCCTTCGTTTCCACCATCTGCGCACCTCATACAGGGAAACTGAATGCAGATGGTGGCATGCAAGACGGTGTGCTGTCATCGACAGCAGGTCGCACAACACGTAGGCGTTTATTACTAGAGTAGTCTATAGCTAGCTCATTGGATAACTATACACTGCACTGTACCGTGGCCTTGTGATTTAGCCAGAGGGGTCGGTCTCTTGGCTGCTCATGGTGTTAAAGAGGATCAGTTCTATTTTAAGTTTGATATTAAAACAGACTTCTGAATCAGGTCTGGACCACTCCTCCTCCTTGTTTCATAGATCAAGCTGGCCGTAGCTCATACTGAAGTGAGTATAGTGTTTGTCTTCCCTATGCACTCTCAGGTAGCTGTGATGTTTTCTATAACTCTTTGGAGTGTCTTTAAACTGAAACTGAGATTAAATTGTGTCTAGTTGCATGGTCTGACCAGGTACGATGAGTTTGTTCATGAGCTTTCTAGCTAACTTGGAAACTCTTGTTAGCTGGTCATATTTCTGGACATAACATTCATCCATTAGGCAGGCTGCCAAACCATATCAGATAATGTCAAGTTGAACTGAATGTGTTGGAGCAAAATCAGCTACTCTCTGTCCCTCGCAGAGATTTTGACAGCAATGTCTGAAACGTCTACTTCGCATGTTACCTGAATAAATGGAGGCTTTTAGACTTACCTGAAACTCAGGAATGTTCTGATTTAGTCCAGAACAGGTTGCGCTGGAGAACAGCAGTAGTGCTGTAGTTAGTCCTTTAATCAGACAGCTTTAAAACCAGGGTCCTCTGGACCAGGTGTGCTGGTTCAGGTTTGAGAAGTAGGTCAACAGGCAAGAGATCAACTACAGACCTTCTGTTAACGTCCTCACGACATCTGGCCAGCTAGCTCACCGTGCCTGGCGATGATGAGCTGTTTGTGCTTCCCTCAGGAAGCGCTCCCGTATGGACATGATTGGAAGGTCGCGCGACTCGAGTCCGATGCGTCGCAGAATCAGCCGTTCGCCGTTCAGACGGAGGTCCATTTCACCGCGGCGCCAGTCCCGCCCCTCGCCAAGGAGGTGGAGCCGATCTCCTCTGAGACGAAGGTGAGCACACAAGAGGAGGAAGCCCAACTGGAGCATGCTTTAGGAGGGCTGACCCTGGATCACTCACGGAGGTAACGGAGGACAGTGTAAACAATGTGGCCACTCTATCTTGCCCTGTCTTCTCCCAGGTCTGGGGACAGGGATCGGTTCGGTCGTGCCAGACTTCGTCGCTCCACCTCCAGGGAGCGCGAGCGCCGGAGGAGGCGGAGCCGGGACGAAGACAAGTTCAAGGGCAGTCTATCAGAGGGCATGAAGGCGGACCAAGACTCCTCCTCTGAAGAAGTGTGAGTATGAGGAGTTACCAGTGTAACAGTGGATAGATCTGAGTCGCTTGTGTAAGTTCAGATTTTCCATAGACAGAAACTTTGGTCTGGGGACTGGAACTTTTCCTCCCTTTGTGGTTGGAAGTAGCATAAGTCCGTTTTAAGCCCAGTCCTCCCGGTTCCCCAAATTATGTTAATCAGACCTTCATTCACTGGTTCTTGGGCCCAGTGCTATGGACATCAGCACATCTTTTTGCATGTACCAAGAGCTGGTGAGGTGAGTCAGGTTGTAAGGCAGCTACTGATTCGACCATGGAGCTGTAGGGCGGCTGTACTATAGGGGTATAGTACAATGTAGGGGTCACTGTACTATAGGCTCTGTGCTGGTCAGTGCTGCTTGTTTGGCATTACGAACATGAACAATGTTTCCAGGATGGAAGATTTTGACGCTGAAGAGGAGGATGAGGAGGCTCTGATTGAGCAGCGACGGCAACAGAGACTGGCCATCGTACAGGTGGGCAACGGCCTGGCCCTCACTAACAGCACACTCTCCATGTCTGCATACCGGAACATAAAAGTGTGGACTGTTACACCTTTGCTATAAAGAGGCGTGAATCTCACGCAGAGCTTTTTTTGTCAGGCTGCATGGTTAGAAGCAGTACATTCTGAACGCGTAGCGTGCTGGACCTTTTAAAGGCCGCTGGTTGGTAACGCGACCGATGCATACAGAGAAGGGAGGCGTCACTGAGCTTGCACGTCGTTTTTGAACACATGCAGATAAGCATGGAGCGGTAAGGCAAGCGCTGTACACGGAACGTCTGAGCCGGCCGTTCCAGCTCGGAGTTCGCGTTGTACTGAGTGACGGCTCCAGTAATTGCCCTTCTCTTATCAGCCGACTCCAACCGCCTCTGTCCTCATACGCAGTCATTCCTGCAGCTGCTCTTTGTTGTGGCGGTGATTTCCGATGCGCTAAACCCCCCCCCCCCCCCTTGTGTTTCACTGTGTCAGAAATACAAATCCGTGAACGAGGACAGCAACATGGGCTCGATGGCGTCGGAGCCCAGCAGCCCACAGAGCAGCACGCGCAGCCGCTCCGCCTCACCCGACGACATCCTGGAGCGCGCCGCCGCCGACGTCAAGGAGTACGAGCGCGAGAATGTGAACACTTTCGAGGCCATCGTCAAGGCCAAGCACAACCTCATCGCCCAGGAGAAAGAAGGTGGGCCGCTGCTCCAGGCTCTGGGGGGGCCGGGGGACCGCTTAGACCAGAGAGGATGGGCAGGTGATGCAGCTGTGTACGATTGCCGTGCTGTTGTCACGGATACGTAGGTCGAGGCTGTATAAGTAAGCGCATGGAGTGATAATGGGGAAAGAGAGCCTATTAATTGCATTGGTTTAATTGCATGGCATTAAACAGGCTGAAGGATGGGGCACGCTCAGATTCTTCAATTACAGTCATGTCTTCACATTAATAACTCCGTCATGTGAAATGGGTCCTCTGACATATAATGGAATTTAATTCAGTGGACCTTTCCTGACTTTGTATGTAAAGAGAGTGTTTGACTAGTCTGTTCTCTTTGGTGATTAGGAGCCAACACAAAGAAGCCTTCGGCCCCCGACATGTTCACTGAGTCGGATGACATGTTTGCTGCGGACTTTGATGTAAGTGGAAGGGTTAAAGAATCTAATGCAGAGAATCTTCTCTATTACTCCACTTCACTCATTTTTAGATGTCGCTGGTAAAGTGAAAATGAACTCTGACTGGAACATCTTTCTGTGGCACTCATCTCTTTCTCTAACCCTCTCCCACCTGCACAGAGTGCCAGGCTCAGAGCTGTGGGCATTGGGAAGGACTTCAAGGAAAACCCCAATCTCAGGGACAACTGGACAGACGCTGAAGGATACTACCGTAAGTCAGTGGACCCCACCCCCCAAGCAAAGCCCTGACCAGTGTCCAGCCGGGCTGCGTTCCCTGAACTGAAGGCTTGAACAAATGCCTGTTTGTCACAGCGGATATTGAATGCAAGTAGTGAATCTAAAGTGGCTGCTGATGCGTTTCCATAGCAATATCAACAAATCTTTATACAAACCATCTGTGTGGATGTATCTCTTGTTCTGCTGAAATCACTGAGTTTTTCATTGCTACCGGTGTGCACGGCTTTGTCAGAATTTGGTTGCATTGGAGCTGGTGCTGTTTTTGGTCTTTATGCATATGCACACTTGATGCTAAACAGTATGATTTCTTTTTCATGGTCATCTCTGCTGTCATATTCTGACTTCTCTTCTTTCCGTTTGTCTGTAGGTGTGAACATTGGCGAGATGCTAGATAAGCGCTACGATGTGTATGGCTACACAGGCCAGGGCGTGTTTAGCAACGTAGTCCGGGCCCGAGACACCGCCCGTGCTGGCCAGGAGGTCGCAGTCAAGATCATCCGCAACAATGAACTCATGTAAGTACATCGTTCCTTACTGGTAGTGATGTACATCTGCTTTTACAATGCATTTAAATGTAGTGACTTGATTATTAATGTGTCTGGTGCTCTAAGTAAATTCCAGTCAAGCAAGGGGTAGTGTTTAAACACTATGTTTATCATTTCTGGTGACCTGATTTTGCCATTTTCTTTATCCTAACGGTTCCTTCCCATCAGTAGTAATTTTTTTTCTGCGTGATTTTTCCCCATTCCCAGGCAGAAGACAGGGCTGAAGGAACTGGAGTTTCTGAAGAAACTCAACGATGCTGATCCCGATGATAAATTCCACTGCTTGCGCCTCTTCAGGCATTTCTACCACAAACAGCACTTGTGTCTGGTGTTCGAGCCTCTGAGGTACTGCACAGGTCTCCCTGTCGGTCGGTCGGTCTATCTCTCTCTCTCTCTCTGTCTATCTGCTTATTCCAGGATGTGGTTTTTGAGGGCTTGTATTAAAAAAATCAGGACTGGGCTATTTCTTGGTTGAGTTCCTCTACATAATGTAATGTGCTCACCCCTATCTCCCCCCTGCCAGTATGAATCTGCGTGAGGTTCTTAAAAAGTACGGTAAGGACGTGGGGCTCCACATCAAGGCCGTTCGCTCCTACAGCCAGCAGCTCTTCCTGGCCCTGAAGCTCCTGAAGCGCTGTAACATCCTCCACGCCGACATCAAACCCGACAACATATTGGTAAGCTTAACCAGGGCCGCAGAAGAACGTAGCTGGTGCCTTCTGTGTCCCAGGGACTTCTGGTGGCCGACTGGGCATTAGAAGTGTTCCTACCCAATCATGGAAGTGTTGATTCTTTGCATTTTTTTTTATTGAGCCATGTTACAGCAATGGCAGTGCTGAATATTAATTGTGTTGTGGAATATGGAGGTAAGTTCACTCCGGTTCCTTTGCTCTTCTCCGGCCTGCAGGTGAACGAGTCCAAGACCATCCTCAAGCTGTGTGACTTTGGCTCGGCCTCCCACGTGGCGGATAACGACATCACACCCTACCTGGTCAGCAGGTTCTACAGAGCTCCTGAGATCAGTAAGAACACCTCCACTCGGGCTTCATCCCCCTCTGGCCAAGGGGACCTGAACACAAATCCAGTCAAGGCTGTAGCTAATTTAATATGAATGTTCAGAACAAAACATTTCTAATTTGTCCTTATTTGTAGTGCTCAGAATTTAAGTTAGAAATGTGGAGATTTATATTAGAAATGTCTACAGAAGCAACTTCTCTCTCTCTCTCAGTTATTGGGAAACCTTATGACTATGGGATTGATATGTGGTCGGTGGGCTGCACCCTCTATGAGCTCTACACGGGGAAGATCTTGTTCCCCGGTTCCTCCAACAACCACATGATCAAACTGGCCATGGACCTCAAGGGCAAGATGCCCAACAAGGTTGGACAAAAACTGTTTTCATTTTTGGAGCATAAATGTGATGATTTTCTCTGGCATTTGGTATGATTTGTCAATGTTTTCTACTGTTATATTAGGCTTTCTTTCCATGTCTCTCTTTAGATGATCCGGAAAGGCTTGTTCAAAGATCAGCATTTCGACCAGAACCTGAACTTTCTGTACATAGAAGTGGACAAAGTGACTGAGCGGGTTGGTTAAATTTAACGGAACTGTCTATTCATTGACTAAAAGAGTCAAAAGTGCTGAAGTTCAGCACAGTCAAAATGTGGATTTCATGCATTTCTAAATGCGCAATTCATGTTTAATGGTTGTCTCAATGATAAAAAGAACATTTACTACCTTACCACAGCTATAATGTCAATACGTGCTTTACACATAAACCTTTGCTCTGTCGTACTTGGACTCACTCTAACTCTCTTGTCCCTCACGATCCAGGAGAAAGTGACTGTAATGAGCACTATTAACCCCACTAAAGACCTACTGGCGGACCTGATTGGCGGCCAACGTCTGCCGGAGGAGCAGAGGAAGAAGGTGATGCAGTTGAAGGACCTGCTGGACGGCACTCTAATGCTGGACCCAGCCAAACGCATCAGCATCAACCAGGCCCTGCAGCACCCCTTCATCCAGGAGAAGATCTGACCTCTGACCCTTTTTCTCCTTTTCTTTTATGTTTCCCTTCATCCTTCCACTGGAGGTGCAGTGGTCCCACCTCCCCTTCTGACAGAGCTCTCCCACCCCACCAGATTTTCAGCTCCTGATCCACTTAACTGGGGTCTCTAGACGGCCGGTATTAGCTGGCTTGGGTGTCTTTGGAATGGGTGGAGCTGAGGTTTTGAGGGTTGGAGACCCAGAGGTGGGGGGCTGGTGACCACAGCACTGGCATCAGAGCTGTGATGCCCTGTCTGGGACTGAACCAACAAAGTCCATCTTCAAATATTTGGAACCATTGGAGACATTTTTATTTTTACTCATGGTGTTTTGTTTTACATGCAATTCTTGTTTAGTTTCCCCATTTGTTGATTTTGACACTCTTGGAATGATCTGGTTTTTATTGTAAATAATCCATACGTAATTACATGTTGCTGTTCACATGAGACTGAGTAGTTTTGTTTGTTTGTTTTTTGTTTTCTTGTCCCCCCACACTCCCTTTTATGCGATTGTTGTCAGATTTGGAATACATGGGTTGAATCTTATTTAACACGAGATGTGCTTGACAGTTGAGGGAGGAAGAAAATTGTTGGTAAGGATAGTCAGGTGAGGCATTAAATTGTTAAGGCACAACATCAGTATATAATTGGCAACTATAACAGATGTCTAATTCCCTTGATTACGATCCAGAATATAATCCTGTGGATTACTGTGACTAATCCAAAATTTCTCAGCCCTCCAATTGCTAACCAGGGTAAATGGTTTTGTTGCTCAGTCCCCCACTTTTGGCTAGACCAATGGCTTCCAACAAATACCTCAAAGCATACTGCTCATACTGATTAGATCACACTAGCAATATTCCTCTACTCAGCAGAGGAAAAGATTCACAATTCCTCAGAGCTGTAGGTCGTGTAGCTCACATATTTAGAGTGGTTCCTTGAGAGTGGTGTTAAGGCGAAACGTCAGGCGCTCTCATGCTCAATCAAAGCCTGTTAACCTCTGCTTCTGCTGGAATGGTTGGCTGTGAGGGACTAATGTGGCAGTAGCCCAGAGTTAAGGCTGCCTGGTGTTTCATGTGATCTCATTTCAGATTGAGAACAGTACTGTGTAGAGGGAAGTCTCTTCGTGCCGGTCTTCACATACAAGGTCGGGTTCTTGGAGCCTTTTTTTTTCTTCGATTCCTTAATGGAGATCTGAACCAGACCTGAAACCTTCCTTGGAGGCACCCAGTGAATTGTCTCATGTCTTTAGAAAGGTTCAGTGTGCTGAATATACTCAAACGTACACGTTAAACAACCCGAAACCAACATCAGCTCTTTCTCAAGGCATTCTGAATCTTCGTCTTTCCTAGTCCTGGTCCTTGAAATCGTTTTGTACATTACTACACAATTTAGTGCTTTTTAGGCTCTAAGATACTTGTATCTATCTTATTACCAAGATATTCATTGGCTAAACCAGATGTGTTTTAGCTAAGAAAGCACTAATCTGGGTAAGTTCTGCAATATTGGGATTTTGGAAACACTGGTGCACTTTTTATTACACATCGTGCTTTTCCACTGCTTTCAAATCAATTATGATCCAGAATTATATCAAATCCATAAAGGCCAAATGGGTCAACCTCTGGCTATTGAGTTATGTAGCTACATATCTTACTAGGTCATGGTGGCTGAAATCATTGACCAGTTAACCTTTGTGTTGCCTGTTGTTATTCCAGAGGTTTGGACCTACATTGACCAATTGCAGGTGGGATGATTCCTAGAAAAGTCTGCATTATGTTTTAGTTGGGTATTTTAAGCAATTCAAACGCTTCCTTAGCTCTCTTCAGTTTTGACTTTCATCTTAAGGTGTCCTGCTTCCTTCTGAGTCTTTTCATGAAAATTGCCCTGGTTGCAAAGGTGAAAACAGCCTTTTCAAATGAAGTCTGAAATTCTGAAAGTTGTCTAATTTTAAAGTGCCTCCTTTTCAGCCTGTTTGTTGGAGAATCATACAGTAAAGGTCTTTTAGGTGGCCCTGCTTTATTTCATGCTGTAAATATTTCTTGGTTTTGTTATGCAAGAAGTCAGTCATTTTTTTTCTTTTCTTAAAGGAGAGTAGACATTTTAGAAAACTGCTAAACTCAGAAGATTGGGTTGTGAAGGAAAACACAAATTCACCACCTTGAGTGTATCATGACTTTTATTAATAAAAGGTTTCATATCTTTGAATGGTTTCTGTTCTAAAATATCAATTTTATTGTTGACAGAAGATTTAATGAGAGTTGAGTTTCAGGCTGAAACTTTGAAGACAGATTATGCAAGACCAAAAAGTTCCATCTTTTAAAAACAAAGGTAGTTCATAATCCACAAAAGAATTTGCTCTCTCAAAAAAGTATTAATGTGATAAACAGTATTTGTGAGATTTCAAAGGATAGAATATCATAAGCACGTGTGGGCACGTAACCACTAGAGGGTAGCGTTTGCTATTGAAACAAACGGCAGTTATCTAAAGCTGTGAACAAACAAAACAAACACACAAACTAGTCTAAGATGGGTAATGATGTTTCTTATTTAGAATATGCATTCATTATTTGAGGATTTTAACAAAGTTAATTGGATTAATCAGGATCCTTCTTCCTTATACTGGTATGCGCTTCTTATTTACTGAGCAACCGGAAGTGAAAATATAAACGCTTCTAAGGGACTTTCTAAGTGGCTTTTTGTTTCGGAAATAGGCAGTGGACCTGTGCCCCCTCTCCAAACCCAAATAAACAAACTTTGCCCTACTTGCTTTCCTGGTTAAGCGGTATTATCACGACCCAAATCCTGTTTAACCTGATTTCATCAAGTACACTAACCTTGGAACCCACGTGTATGAGGATCCGTCCTAAAAATCTCTCCAGCTACCTTAGTGCAATGTAACGCGAAGGCGCACTGGCTGCATACGGCCACGTTTAAATGTGAGAAAGCAGTGCGTTTGTTTCTGTCCACACTGTGACACCATGTGTTTGTGCGTGAAACACACTTATATTTCTGCTTCACGGAGGTGTAGTTACAGATCATTAGGTCTCATGTCTTTCCTAGTGAGGCGAAGTGATCCATTAGAATAGGCGCTTATGATGACCGACATTCCATGTTTTGTGATGCACTGCGAACAGCGTTATTGCAATTGTTTATCAAGAGGGAAACACTTGTTGTTTCTATCCACCTCCTTGAATCTCGATAAATCCAAACCATTTTGGTAGTTTCCCTAGGATTGAGCTTCTGTGCTTTTTTCTCCAAGGCAGAATAAAGGATCAATCTTTTTAGTTCGTGTATTGGCGTTTGTTTCCGTACTTGTTAGCCAGTTACAATATTACCTTTTAGAAGAAGCGTCAGTACTTTGTCTCATTTTTACAGAATCGTTAATACTTGTGGCATCATAAGGATATTCGTGTGTAGTGGCTCCCGACTTCACACCCCAGCTCCAAGCCCGCAGTATCAGAAACGCCAGGGCTCATGTAGCTACATGGCAAACCATAAAACACTGCAGGCTTTTGGGGAGGCTCGCATAAAGAACCCAGAGATGTTGGAGCGCTTAGTGGGAATTTATATCTTTGCTTGACAGATTTGTTCATAAATGTCTTGCTTTTTTCAGCGGGTGTACGCGATTGGTTCTGCCGTACGACAAGGGCGTATAAGCTCCGCGAGACTTGTCGATGCGAGAAAAAACGCGAACATCCTGGCATCCGTCGAGCCTGAGGGGCGGAATTAGCCCGACGCTTGATATCCAGTCTGATGCAAACTGCATGTCTATATAAATAACCTTTGGCTTCAGCACTTTTGAATGAAATGCCAGCAAGTCTTGGCTATCCTCTTTGACTGCAAATCACCACGTGTCTTGCTGTCTTCACTGCTTTTGCACCGAGGCCTCTGCGTGGGCTGTGAGCTGAGCGCATGCTCCTGGCTAAAGCCCGTGCGCTGCACCTTTTACGCGCTGTCTCCGCTCTTACGCACTTGTTTCAACTCGAGTGACTGTCGAGCCTTTTGGAAGAAGAATGAGGGAAGGGATTCTGGCATTTCGAGACAGGAAGATTTGCTTCCACGTCTAAGCCCTCTCTCCCAGCGAGGCTCCGGCCTCTCGTGCCCACAGTGCACGGGTTCGAGCAGCCATTAAATCTTCCATTAGAGGATCGTCCGCTCTCCCGGGACACTCGCTAAATCACAGTCTCCGCTCCGCGACCCTGCCCTCATGGCTTCCTGGCGACGCTGATGCGGTCTGGACTCGTCCTTCCTCCTAATGGCAGGCTAATTTTAACCTGCACCACAACGAGCAGCTATGCCTCACTCGCTTTCCTGCGACGCTCACACCACCTGGCATGACCAGGACTCTTAACTGTGGCTGACAGTATTCGCTCATTTGAAAACGTTTGCGTAATATTTGATCAACATCAACATTTAGGAACATATCAGTCGGAACATTCAGCATGATGTGTAAGGTGGTGTGCTTCACATTTTTGTATATAAATTATTCATCTATCCTATACAGTTCCAAAGCAGTAAATAAGCAGTCTGTTCTGGGGTTTTGGCTTTTAGAATAAACTATAAACACCCTTATGCATTTTCCCCAACAGCATCTAATATGTGGATCTGCAAGGAATACATGTGGAGTATAGAGAGGGAGGAATGTTCATTCTAAGAATTCTAAGACCTTTTTAAGAGGAAAGGAAAAATAGGTGATGCTGAATGGGCACTTTATCTCTTTGTCTCTCTCTCTCTTTCTCTGTGTGTGTGTGTGTGTGTGTGTGTGTACATGCCTTGTGAGTCTTAAAATTACCTCATTTCAGAAAGGCAAACTCTCACTCTTTAAAAATCTCTTTATTCCTCTACTACATTAATAGCATCATGGCATTTTGGCCTACGTGGCTTTTATCAGATAAAAGAGGATCGAGACATGCATTTTGCCATTTAAAGAGCACAAACAGCTAATGAACGTTAACAATTAACAGGTAACAACACCTTGTGAGCACAACACGTGATTGGTGGAATGTTGAGAAGACCCGCCCCCACAGCTGCTCAGAGTCTCCACCTGATGCACTGAGTCTGTTAGGTAGAGAAGACTAATGGTCATTATATACTCAACAAAGTAAAATCCACAAACACAATTTTAGAGGTACCCAGTAAAATCTTTCTCCAGATGTAAACCCATTCGGGACAGTAAGCAGGTGTATTTAACAAGTTTCCTTCACCCAGCGATGGCTATTATGATATATCATAGGATGCTAGTACAGCAGCCATTTTTTTTCAATGCCAAAATAGAAAAAAATCAGACAATGTTCTTTATCCACGAAGAGTGCTGCAACTGGACTAGACTGAGCTTTCCAATGAATAGCACTATAGAGTTCGTTTAAATTCTTTTCTCACCCACATAGAGCAACACACACAGAGAATACCATCAATTACATTCACATACATACATAGGTTCAACTTCAGTTTTGCCAGGGACTACATTTGAATGAACCAATTCTTCAGTTTCCTTTCATTAGTAGTAAGTGAAGATTGACTAAGATTTGTCATGATACCTTCTTTCATGAAAGTAATTGATTTTTTCTATTGGCTATCCATCCTCTGTAGGAAGTGAAAACAACAAAGAAAAATCTCTCCTCCACAGTCCACAAAAACATAATCAATATACATTTTTCCCACCAGAATCTGTATAAAGAAAAGATGATATTGTAACAATAACAGCAATAATAATATTAATATAGACCCCCAGTCTTTAATTGCAGAGGTGGTAGTCCACTAATTGTAGCAGGACTTTGAGTCTCTTGGATTTGCCTGCTCTAACACACCTGACTCCACTCGTTGGTGTTATAAACCACATTTCATTGTCCTGTACACACCTGTCCATGTATGAATGACAATACATCGATTTTAATTGAATTACACTGCACCCTATGGAAACTAGAAATTGTAACGTGTGCGTAACTAGTTACAGGGCACTTTTCTGTTTCACCTATTCTTGGACTTCAGTCTGCAGGCATTTGGCTTGTCATTTAGTCATGAATCTCCTAATTACAGTATCAGTGCTTGTGATAGTCTTGCATTTTCTTGGACTGACAGCTTGCGCAGCTGAAATTTGTTGCGGCTGTGTAGCTTCTGCCAAAAAAAAAAAAAGATTTTTGGGAATAAAAAGAGATGCTGTTGTCTCCATGCATTTAGGCCTAGCAGTAAACCATAGGCTGTGCTGTTATGGACAGTTTCGTGTTTGTCTGTGTGCATTAATGTGTTTTATGGCCCTCCTTTGTGATCCAGCCAGCTGTCTCAGACATACCTCCGAAGAACATCGTTTCCTTCTCATTTTCCTTACGCTGCCGGCTCAGGCTGACCTGCAGGGTCGAGACGCTGCAGGGCAGCATTCCTCCAAGACTGGGCATGGCATGGCCATAAACCATGGATCCGAGCGACTTCTAAAGGCCCGCCACAGTCCATTACAGCCTGTTAAAATGCTGTGGTCCTTTTGCCCTCATTGATTCTTCGTGCTTCTCTTCCTCTCACGTCCCCGGGCTTTGTGTGAGAGTCCGCGGGGGAGGAGAAGCTTGGCATTACGGGCTCTCTCTCTCCCTCGAACCCCCACCCGCCTGCGTTGACGGTCCTTCCCGAACCCACGAGTGGGAGGCTGCAGATGGCCTTTGTTCCCTGACAGATGCTCTCGTTCTTTTGTCTCGTCTCTCTTTGGCTTTGCCCTTGTGAGAGTGAGGGTTTATGGTGCTCTGGTGGGGCGAAGGGCAGAGTGGAGGACTTGGAAGGCGCTTCTTCAGCATGTGTCCTTGTCCTGGAGGAGATTTATGTCCTCCACAGGGTACAATGGAGCAAAGGTCTGCAGCGAGACTCAAACGGCACTGCAGGGGCATGAATGTGGAAGAATGGTCCTGGTAAGAATATGTAATAAAGCGGAGCATGTATTCTGAGTGGGTTACTGATCAGGAGCAGAGTGTGAGGCAGACTGACAGATGAACAGAAGCCACAGGTCCTCACCAGCACTATTACCAGCAGCCCTGAGCTCAATAACACATTGCGTTTCATAGCCAGACTCCATAAGGATCCATTTGGCCCATATTCACAGCGGGAGAAGTTCGCAGTAGGGAGACATGCCAGGCACTGGAGCTTTGTACCCAGCAGCGAAGCAGAATGCAGCTGCTCCAACTCTCTGGGCTGCGGTGCCAGTTATTTGACAAGGCTTCGTGCTCATCATGATGGTGCATGCACATAACGGGACGCTGCCCAAGCTGCTTTTAAATGTGCTCAGGAAAAATGGAAAGAGAACATGCAACTAAATAGGAGATGGTGATATTATAATGGCAAACAAGGTCTCGGATTTTGATGATGAGCAACACAACTAAAAGCGCACTGCGGAATTCTGTGATCGGGCACGTCAGCTTTGGTTGATTGGGAAAAAAAAGAGCAGCAAATTGCATCCTCTCGCTCTCATTCTGTTCACTCATCCACTCATCCTTTCTACTTTCTTCCCTTCCTGATCCCTATTTAAGGTTTATAGGTGAATCAGTGACTTTAGGGTCCTGCAGTGTTCTCTGTCTCTCTTAATCAGCTGAGTCTGTTTGTGGTTTTACAAGAGTCATAAAGAAAGCTAAAACCTTTTGAAAGCAGCCTCCCTTTGTCTCTGTTAAAGATGCTCTTGTGCAGTGTCAGGTCACTCTGCTGTTCACAGAGTGCCACAAATGATATTATGAAGTGTTTCCTGACTTTGAGCAGATAGAATCTGCTAGCAGTAATAAAATGCAAATTTGCAACACAAAAAGGCACATTTGATACTACCTGAATTTTGATTAACTTTACTTAAAACAAAACTTGATTTTTCTTCATTCATTAACATGCTCATCTTTGTGTTTATTCTTTTAACCTTTGAATTATTACTTTTCCCGCAGCACTTGTTTGCTGAGTTATTGATCTTATTAATAACCTTTTGTCAGTTTTGAGATGCAAATGGTATTGGTCTCTTTAAAGTTAGCCTGATTTGCTATTATAATTTTCCCACATGCTGGGTGCTAAAGTGGCTCACTGTAGGTCATGTGCATGCAAGTTTGTCTTCTCATTGCAGTGGAACAGGAAGTAACCTGATAGAGTAAATGTGATCACTGCAAGACATGCACTGGTTCCTCTTGTAGTCATTTCACATTCCACACCGATATATAAATTTTCAGTGGTATTCATTTGTTCACTCATTATTCATTTCTCATGTTTTGTTTGTTATTATATGTTTGTTATATATTTAGATATGAAAATGTGTTGTTTCAAGGAACCACAACCCTTAGAGTTATAGAATTTTTAATTTTTTTCTTCTTTTGTACTTTGAAACTGTGACTGAGTGTAAGATGGAAACCAAAAGGCAAGGAGGGGTTCCCTCCAGTTTGCTGAGTCTGTAGGTTTTTTGTGGTCAAGGCAAATGATCCTTCTCCAGATCAGGCTTCTGGGGACAAAGGCTTCATTGACTCATACTGAGATTTAAAATAGAACATGCGACACTATCTCAGATGTCTTTTGGTTAGTATAGAAAACAACACCCACACTGACACTGTGGGTCTGTTGGTCATCAGCGCCATGAGTCATAACATCTGACCGTGAATTGGCTGTCTGGGGCAGGTGGCTTGTGCCAGTGTAATGGTTACTTAAATAGCTATGTGTGTGTCTGCTTTCAGTGACCAGACTGTGGCTTCTCTGGCTTCATTAGCTCATTGCTAAAATAGAGATTTAGCTGAATATATCTTAAAAACAGCATTTTCTAGCATGATGCATTTCTGTTTCGTAGTTTTCAGATTTCTAATGCATTTCGCCTAGCTGACAAAGAGCGTGAGCAAATATTTCCTAACAAAATGCTTCTCATTTGCTTAAAGTTGGACTGTGCTCGACTTTATCACAGCGATAGTGTGACCATGTCATACTGCCAATGGTTCCTGCACTTTCTGTTACTGTAGATCAATGAATGACTTCTCACTCTGTTGTCACATTGATCCTTGTGTGAATGCCGAGTTAAGCCTTGAGCAACACTCATCACTATTTTAACACTTTTTTGTGATGTAGCTTTAGAGGGCTTGGATGATTAGCACCACTGGTTCCCATCACCGCTGTTTCAGTAAGTTAGACAAGGTTTATTCATCATCAAAACTATCTGAATGACATTGATTTCTTTTCTACAAGCAAATTCCTTTTTTATTTGTTAGCATGACAGGCTAAGTCTTAAGCTGTCTCCTTAACTGCACAGCTTGCGTAAGTCCCATACGTATGGTGTGTTGAGCGTACCTTGAACATACTCCTTGGTGTGACATTCATTATACTGAAGGATAAACTGAGGGTTTAAGGTGGACTGTGCATTTGTCATGTGTAATTTATCTCTCTCCTCTGTGCTGAGCCTTAACTAAATCACCTTTGAAAGTATGAGAGCATTTTAGATTAGACTGAAATTATGATGGAGAAAAAATGTGAATTTCATGATCTCAGTTTATGCCCATGTGGGATTTAAATCTAGAATGTTCTGATAGTGCCGGCAGGTTCTTAACATGCAACTAGAAATGCATGTATTCAAACAGCACTGCTATTCAGATTATTTTGAAGGTGGTCTTTAAGCTTTAAAACCACAACCTTGCATTCTGCCTGCAATGGTACATGTTATTGTACTACTGTTACAAATGACCATAAGAGTTCCCGTACATTCGACAATATATAATATTATAATTCTATGATTTCTGTGTTTGGTTTGGATCTGCTATGAACCCCTTTATAACACTGAGCAGAAACTTGTTTGCAGATAGACATACTTCCCTTCCCCTTATGTCTTATTTGTTTAGAACTCTGCAAGACTCAAAATAGCCTTCCTTAGAAACATCACATTACCACAGCCTACATTGGAACAGGTCTCCCTTTTGCCTTCCAAATAGCAAGTAATTTCAGCACAAATCATTAATTTCCCCTTAATAAATCACGTTTTGTGTCCTCTCAGTGCCTGGATGCCACATGAAAGGAGAGCTGGAATGTTTCTGATCACAGGCAGGTTTTGGAGTCAAGCTTCCTTGTAGATGCACACACACATTCACTTTTGCTTAAATCCTCATTCAGGAGAATTTGAGCACAGTTTCTTTTTTAGGGTTTTTAAAGTTGCTGAAGACATGAAGTTTTGAACACTTGCAGATTGGTAGTGAAAACATCGCCATGTACTGTTTGTCCCTTCTGAACAGATTCCACAATAGTCGTATTTTTTTTTTGTTCCTCAGACAAACCTGTTTAATGGTTTCCAGATTGAGGCAGCCAGCACGCTGGTTTACGAGTGATCCAAAAAAAATACTTCCTTCCCTAGTGATGATGCCACTTCTCTAACATGGACAAAAACTGTTTCACATCTTTAAAAATTATGCATCATTTCTTTGATACCCCCCAAGCCTTTCTTTTGGCCTGTCTCGAGGCCAGCCTGATTCATCATTCACTTTCCCTCCTTGTGTATCGTCCACATAAAAAAGAAATATGGGACAACAGTCATTATGGATCACTTGGGTGTAAAGCCCCCAGATGTTGCATTTGCCTCAGTAGGTTTGGCTGAAAGGGAGGACAATCAGGCATGCAGCGTTACGTCTCCGCAAACATTCAGGATCATTAAATCTACTCCTGCAAATCTATTTTGCTGCTCTGGTTCCTTCTTTGGCTGCAGAGTGTATGACATCCTATAATATGTGTGAATGTGTATGTGTAACGTTGTCGCTGGCCCAAGTGCCAGTGAGCGTGGAGCAGGACGCACAGACTCCCTCGAAGTGAAACATTTATTAACATAAAACATGTAGAACTATGGCACTCACAGACAACACTAACGAGAGACATGACTTATACATTTAACTAAACACAGACTACACTCACATCTAACAAATGACTATATACACACTAACATACATCAGCAAACAAACAATGACCAACGGTGAGGCACGCACTGACGGGGGTTTAAATAGACAAACACATTAACACGTAACCCCTTACAGGTGCGTGCCTTCACGTGGGTGTGGCTACAAACATGGGTGAACCCCCCAGCACACGGCAGGCCGTACCACGTGACTTGGGGGCGGGGGGGGAGCGTCCCAAATTCCTGATCCTGAAGGACCAGTGTTCAACACTTTTTGGTGAGTTCCTTGCTCAAACATACCAATTAATATACCTTTCAATGAACTAATAACCCTCAAATGGTTACTAATTATATGCAAAATGTAATACAATAAAAGGATTATATTTATTCAACACTTCTTTAATAACAAAGTAATAGAGCACATGGCAGTGATGGCATAGCATGCGCTCATGCGTTTTGCCTCCTCCTTCCAGAGACAATGTCTTTTTGGGGAGTAACAGTCATTGGATTAGAAATCATCTGTGTTCAGTCAAGGTGAAGTAGGAAGGAACATCCCTCACATCTTTCGCTCCTCAGCAGAATGGCATTTTAGAATGATGCTGTCACCTCAGTGAGGCTGGCAATAGAATCTGAATGGGAGAACACTGCGAATATAGCAGTCAGCTGGGGCATGAATCACTCGGTTCACTGTGATATTCAAGAATCTAGAAGGCTTCTTTCCAAATGTATTCAGTAATATCTTAGCTGCTGAGAACTGTGATGAGTAATAATCCTGTACATTAAAAAATCCGAACAACATGCTGTGCTGTGATTTACTTTTTATTGCATTCAAATAATATTAACTGAAGGCACCTGTTTTGAAGTGTCCTCATTTCATCGAAAGAAAAAGGACTTCAAAGGAACATGTCACATCTTCTCATTTTCTTCTCTTTAAGCATCTGATCCTCACCCTAAACGATCTGCTTCAATATCTGTTATGTTACGAGGTTTTTTGATAACTGTAATAAATAATGAGTTTTCTTGCTGTCACTGTAGCATAGTTGCTCTGTAACAAAAGACGTACACTTCAAATAGTTAATAGTTTGCATATCTGATTAAATCTTATATATATATATATATATATATATATATATATATATATATATATATATATATATATATATATATTAAATTAAAACCACCTATGTGGCCCAAAGCACACTGAAATAGTTCTTCGTTCTGTCAGTCCATAAAAGCTATCTTCATTAGAAATGTAGTGTGTAACAAGCACTGTACTAAATTTAAGATGCAGCATATGTCATAGGCTGACAGTAAAAGCTGGAAGTTCGGTTCCTGGCATCTTGCGAAGGCCACTCCCTATTGTGAGTTATCCCCCTCTCAAAGCATGGCCCCGCCTCCGAACACTCAGCACATCCACTTACACTCTTCACTCGGCTCCTAGCGCCACTACAGCATCTCTGAGTCCCCTCTCACATCACCAAGCTTTGTCCCCTCACTTGCCATGCTCAGATATGACAGATTATATAACTTCCCCAGACAGTGACAGTACAAATGCTCTCACCAAATGTTTTCAACTCCAGGTCTTATTGTCCAGTCCCTATATTGCTCTCAAATGAGCATTCAGAATGATCACTTAAGGTTGACTTGTATTATTTTTTGAACCATTTAAATCTTATGTGATATTTCTCGCATACTAACATAATTTATATATGCTACCATCTTTTTTAAAGCTCTAACTTACCTACTATTTCATACGTGTGCTAGAAATATGGATCATGCTATGGTCATTTACCAACATTCTTGAGTTTGCCATTCACAGTTTGATAGCAACAACTGACTAGATACTCAGTGAGCCTCTGTAATCCCATGTAGCCGCTTATTACATAGGCAGTTAAGGCTCAAGAGGTCTCTCAGACTTCAAAGAGGGAGATCTTTCTAGAAGTACCCATCAGAGATGCATTACCATCCCTTAGTAAGTGGACTTTGATAGAGAGCAAGTACTGATTTCAGCCCTTCTCTCAAGGAACACAAGCCACAAAGTCAATCAGGGAAACATTGCATGATATTACATATATTACATAGAATTCATTATTCATTATTACATAAAATTAGAACCACAACAAAAAAAAGTAAAATTAGAAAAACATTACAAATTGTCCAGATCAGCTGATTGAGCTATAAGTAATATAAAGGAAACCACTAGTGAATCTTGCAGACTATTTAACTCAATAGTGGACATAAAACAAACATATCACAGATCAGGAACTCTCTGAGGTAAGCTGTACCTAAGACTTCATTAACAAATTTTACATTTCACTTTAAAAGTGTTCATTCTCAAGAGAAAATTGAGAAGGGAATTTCTATCCTCATGTAATAGGCCTAAATGACACTTCATTACTATAAAAATTCTTCATTATTATAATTTTTTTAATCAAGCTTAGATGTGGATTTCGAGAGGTACACAAGGAAACTCTACTGAAAGGCGGCATCTGGTGTTTTCGTTTTTAAATGCAATAGCAATATTTAGCCAAGCTATAAATATGATACCTTTGTAAATGAGCACAACAGACGTACGTTACGTGGCGACTACCACGTGTGAGTTAGTGGCCGGTTTAAAGATCCTCTTTACGCACAGAGAAGGCGCGCCTCTTCGGGGGCTGCCACATTCCTTGCATAACGCTCCGTGAGTGTTAACGGGACGGGGAGGGAGAAGGGAAGTAAGGAGGGGAGGAGAGAAGAGGAGTCAACTTCACTCAACACAGGAAACTGAAAATGTTTTTTGTTGTTGTTGTTATCTGATGAATCAAGCGCTGCGTATGCTCTTGAATTCAAAGTAGACAGCGTGATACTGTACGACCGATACTAAATCCGGAGGGCTTGCCTTGCAAAATCGATTGAGCGGGAGTGACCTCGGGATAAGGCGCTGGTATAGTCCATATAAATGTTAGCGATTCTTTAAGGATGCTGGAAGCAACGAATGTGATTTTTAGTTGAATGTCGTTTAAAGTGCTCTAATGTATAGGCGAGGCCTAAACAGTTATCGTCAGAAAAAAAATGCGTTAGTATGATGCGTCTATTTTGCGACTGCGCGTCCGAATGTGCCACGTTTTGAGTTGCGTCTGCGCCAGGCTGATCAGCGTATCTGTCATACGTCTCCTCTAGCCAACCCTTGCGCGCTCTTCAACTTTGTTAAGATCTGGTCTAGCTTTAGCTCACTCGGGACAGCGGAGTTTATTCCACTGGGCTAAACTGCTTTTGAACTCAAAAGAGTTCTAGCCCTGCGCATAATGTCGGACTGACGCCTTCGGGATGGCATCGGCGGTTTTTGAGGGAACGTCTCTGGTCAACATGTTCGTGAAAGACTGCTGGGTTAACGGAATTCGAAGGCTAATCATAAGTCAACGAGGGGAGGAAGAAGACTTCTTTGAAATAAGGACCGAGTGGTCGGACAGAAATGTTCTGTATTTACACAGAAGTTATTCGGATTTGGGACGACTTTTTAAAAGACTACTGGAATGTTTTCCGGAAGACAGACAATATTTGTCGAAATCCCCTTTTATAGAAGGTTGGTACAAACTTTGTGCGCATTAGTAGCCTACGCAGTTGACACTTTGTTGGCTGTACTTATTATGCTACTAGAGCCTAATTATAGCTTTTAGTGGCCTAACTTTAAACATATTTATTTTTAACCGAAAAGGGACTTAGCCTGTAAGAATCTAGGTTTGTCATGTTGTGGACCAGGATTTGCTTAATAATTCACAGAGCTGCCCACGGTAACCTGCCCTTTGGACGATTGATGTGACTTGTCATGAAATAATAAAAACATTTCAGTGAGACATTGAGAGATTAGCATTGAGGCTTACCCGGCCAGTCATAAATCGCTTCGTTGTTGTCCTAAAGTTAAATATATTTAGGTTTTGATTTGGATTGCATCCTTGAAATTTTCCATTGGAATTTCAGGATTTAATTCAATATTAGAAGACAGGTTGTATGACAATGGTGGTATAACTTTTCAAAAAATAAAACGTTAGCAAGTTCCGGTAAAGAACTACGGTATACCACTTATGACTATCTTTCTCTTACTGTATAAAGACAGTGTCCTTCCCAAAACTAATCCAAACTAACGCAAATTATTATTTTTTAAAATTAATTAATTTTTTTTTAATTTTTTTTTTTGCGATACTGTGACACGGATTTGCTCCCAAATGTTTGGGACAGGGACACAGATTGTGTCCCCCTATAGCATGGTATTGTAACCGTCTTGTTGCACTACGACCTGACTGAACTGCAGTGTTTTTCCTCTTATAGCCTTTCTTTAGGTCTGTCTTAAAGCTTCAGCTAATTAACAAGCCTTTATGAACTGAACCGCGCTAAATCTGGTCTGACTGGGTCTTTTACTTTGGATCTTCTCCCCTATAGCCGTTTATAATCCTGCTGCTTTTTAGTTTTCATTTGTTCCCGTGTCCCCCAGTCTTCATCTCTGCCATCTTATGAAACATCCAACACTGCACAGCGTTATTACAATTATTACCTCTTGTGGTTGCCTCAGATACTATTAATTTCTTGATTAGGAAAGAAAGTATAGTTGTTCTTTCATATTCTACATACAAGTGTTCAAAAATTGTGAAACTTCACTAAAAATGTCTGTCATTACATGTGACAATCACACGTCGGGGCCTGAGTTAGAAAGTTTGAATAAATTGTTTAATAAATAATTGTTTTATTAAATTATTGTAGTATTACAGTTATCTTAAAGCATACCTATAGAGGTTTTAAGGAGATGCAATATTTTTTTCAAGTATATAGAAAGATGTCTATAATTACAATTATTTTTGAGTTTGTGTTAAAATGTCTACTCATTGGGGGCATCAATGTCCATTTTTGGAGTGGGATTATTTTATTCTTTTGATAGCATGGCTGATTTCCACAAATTGATAGTGCAGTTTATTTTTCCTGTGGGGTGGTGTCTATTCCTAAGGGCTGCTCTTTGAAGCTCCAGACTGGCATCATTGCGCAACAGGTCACCCAGGTCTATGTAATGTAAGGGTTGGCACCAGGCTGAGGCCCCCTCCAGCCACCAGGGGGAGGCCTCGGGTCAGGCACACTACCAATCAGGCTTGATGCCTGGGCTAGGTCTATATAAGCCCAGTGACCCAGTCACTCAGTGCTGGGTCTTTGCTAAAGTTTTGAGCCAAGCTTCTAGCTGGTAACGCTGCGTGTTGAGGTTTCTGAGCCCTTGTGCTACACCTCTTCCGCTCTGCGAGGGTGCCTGTGTTTTTACACGTCCCCTCCCTTCTCCAGTTTTCTGTCTCATGTCTATCTCCCTCCCGAGGCTCCCCATAGCCACTAAAGTTCCTCCCTGTTTTCTGGTTTTGTTTGGGAAGTTTTAGAGTTTGGTTTTCCCCTGTGCATCAGGGCTGCCATTCTTCCCGGGTTTCCTTTGTTTTCCCCTTTTCCACGCTCGGCGTGGTGTTTAGTTTTTCCTTCTGTTTTGTTGTCCTCCATTCCATCGAGCGGGCGCTCGTTTGCCTCGCAAAAAAGTGGCTGGGGTTCGACTCCCCACTGTTGGTTTTTTTACTTCTCTTGGTTTACCTGTTTAAGCTCTAACTGTTTTGCACATGGGTGCACCCTTATTAAAGCATGGTAGCTCACCCAGTAGTGTGTCAGTGTCATCACCTGTCTGTCCTGGGTTTGAGCCCCATTACATGTAACTCTGGGGCTAGTGGGTTGGAGCTTGGCATGGTGGTCAGGAGTAATGTGACACCTATCTTGTGCCATCTCTGTAAACAATCCTTGTTCCTGCTGGCACTCCTCTTCATTGTCTATGCTGAGGCATCCTGTGTTTTGGAAAATCAGCACCAAACAGCTATACTGCATTAGCCTGGGAAAGACAGACCTCCACTCTTTCCTTATTTATGTTCACTCTTTCCTTATTTATGTTTCCTGTTTTTTCTCTCTCTCTCATTCTTGTCATTCATCATATGCCTCTCTGGTGTAGACTTAGAAATGCGATGTGATTAGGTTCAGTGCGGTTGAGACGCCTGTGTCGCTTTGCTTGTGATGTGTAAATGTCTGCAGATATAACTCACCCTGCATCCCCCCTGCACCTGCCTTTAATTTCCTGCAAAGCTCAATATTTAGATTGCACTCCTCTAACTGGCAGCGTGATGGAAGCTGGGGTTGGAGTGTTGGGAGTCTAAATTGACCTCTTGCCTCTCTTCTTCTCCCACTCTAAAAGGCCAAGTGCTTGTTTCGTCTCTCAGTGTCACCACAGCAACAAGCGGGGCAGAGGGGGGCCCTTTCATGCTTATGCCATTGCTGTAAGGGACAGTAGAAGGCATGTGGGTGTTTTCTTAACTTCAGCACCGTTTTGGCCTTTCGCACTGCTTGCATACCACACAGAGGAGACGAAGGGAGTTTGTTAGGGTGAACGTGAGGCAGATGAAGCGACCCAAAAAGTTATTGAACTTGGCATGATCTTATTTATTTTTGTGCATTTTCTTTAGGATATTCCAGTTCTGGGTAACCCAAGTCAGGTCAGTTTCTGATAAATGTTTTTAATCTTTGCTTTTGAGATCACAGGACCCACTTTGACTTGTATGTCTTCGATGTTTACTGTTTTGGGGTTGCGAGTGATGGAGCAGCCTCATTACAGGCCTTGGCATTTCGCAACCAAGGCACTGTGGATATCCTGGGTCCGGTGACAGGGGCACATTTTCCACATCAGGCAACACTTTATTTCTGTCTTTAAGACAATACCACAGTTGAACTGTGAAACAGCTTCTGGTATGTTAACATACACCACCTACTGTTTTTTTCTAGTTGTTTGCCTGCTGATTGGGAAAGTATCACTAGACCAACTGCACCAGATAATGTAGTAGTTCTGTTAAACACCCTTTAAATGAATAGCTTGGAGATTGTGAACACTGCTGAACCTTTTGTTGAACCAATGTATTAAAAGTGATTTCCACCATCTACAGTGTTTCGAATTCAGCTGTATGCAAGGCTTATGAACAGTACTTCTTTTGCAGAGCAGTTGTTAAGAGCAAATAAAAGCTGAGTTGTCTTTGCAGTGTGAACCCTTATCTTTTTGTGTGTTTTGGAAGGGAAATATAATTACTATTATATATAGTATCTTAATTTCACATTTAAACGCACATAGAAGTGGTCAGCAGAATGTCTTCAGGAAAGCCATAAGCCCAGAGGAAACAGACACAGGATGTCCTCGTTTCCATGAGATGTCCTGTCAGCAAGAAGCAGCAGGGACCTTTGCGAGTAACAAAACACAGCTGTCTGGCCGTAGTGCCAGTTGACATTCTTACTTCTATTGTGTGCCGACCTCCTGACGACTCTGAAATATACCATTTTTGTAAACCCAACAAGGCAGCACTGTCCTAGTCTGTGTGTGTCCTTGTTTCTGTAAACTCAGGTCAGACATGAAGCATGACTTCCAGTCCCACGCTTCAGTGATCTATGTACACCCCAAACACACTGTCTGCTTTGCATTGCAACAAGTGTTTGTGTGTTTGTGTGGCTGTAATGTGATGGTATTCACGTTTCCCTGCTCTTTCACACCTGATTTAACTTACAAAGGGCTGGGTAATTGAGCCCTTGCAACAACAACAAAAAAAACATATATCAGACATTTCCCCTTTTTGTGTAATCAGTTATTTTAGTTTTTGATTTTGTACAGCCATTCCATTAAAATTATATTAAAATGCTAAATATGCTTTATTTAGACCTAATTTACTTTATTCATGTAGACATATAAAAATAAAACTTGCAATAGTGCTTTATATGATTGTTTTTATTTGTAGAATGCAGAAGAACAGTAAATAGACATGTATAGTTTTTCGTTGCAAGGGCTCAGTTGGTCAGTGAGTTGTGTGCTCAGTTAGTGTGCCCAAAGTGGGGAAAGACCCCCAGTGATCTGGGCTGAGATCAAGAAGCCCTCCAAGGAAGGGATCCCTCTTTTTACTTTGCATGCTTTGTTAACTTCTCAAACATTTGTCTGCAAATTTACAGTAAGCTTTCTCCATGATGAGACCAGGAGATAATACCCTAGGTGGACATTATCTGTCAGCTAACTGAAGCTTTGCTTCCTTTGTGTAGCAACAATATTGCATTCTTCAATAATCTTGAACTTGGGAGCTGTAAAATGTGTAGTGCAATATTGGCAGGAGTGAAAGAGACCTCAAGAACAAGTGGTGATTTAAGCAGCTAATCCTACGTTGCTGCCCTGGGGCTGTTGTCTTCAGCTTGGATAAGCAGTAATGAATAGCTGTTCCATCATTTCCAGGCCTGGTGCACTCTGACACTGTGTGCTGTGGATGTGGGGAGGCCACAGTGAGATGTCCCTGTGTCTGTGGGAATAGACACTGAGTCACACCTAGTCACAGTGGTTGACCTCATTGTCAACATCGTTGTAATGGGAAGTGTGAAGTTTGTGTGAATGGATTGGTTTGATATGAATAGCATGTCAATAGGCTGCAGCTCGGACGTCAGACTCACTACCACACCCCCTCACAAGTCTGGCTTGTTGCTTGACACATGGAAATGTCCACCATCTTCTCAACATTTCCACTTTGGGGCCTGGCTTGAGACTGATGCTATTTCTTACCTTTGTGTTTCTTTATTGTGAACAACTGTTCTTTTCTGGTGTGATCTTGAAAAGGTAGCCTTAGAACCTTGCCTGTCCTTTTTCTCCTCAGTCATGCTCCTCAGTCAGTAAACACACTCCATATTAGTAGTACAGACAGCTAAGGAGTAAGGTTAAAAACACCTCTTTGGTCTCCATGAAGTATTCAGCTATTCCTGGCTAAGCTAAACACCAGCCTCCTCAATATGATCATCTTGTGCATATGATTGATTTATAGTCCTCTGCTGCAGAGCTTCATACGAAGGAGATTTCTTTTCTCTCCATCAGTTGCACTAAGATAGCTTTTGGCATTGTTTGAGTGTAAAGGTTAGTGGTTTCAGTTGGGGGTCAGCACCTGGCTAATGTTTGTGCTAGCCTTTACCGAGACTACAGAGGATGTCTGTGACCTTCCTTATGTGTGAAAAGGTCATAGATATTTGTAAGGGTTTTCCTGGTGGTACGGGTAAATTAAGTCAATATAAACACATGGTTGATATTATACACTGGGGCGTTCTGTTTGTGAACAGAAGGTTATGACATTTAACTAGACTCCTAGACTTGATTTGTCCAGACTTGACATTTGACTATACTTGTGTAATTTATGAAATAATTCACAACCTCTATTATTCCACTATGGCGCCACTATTCATTTGTGTTATGCCATAACACTGTTTAAACTAAAGCCATAGATAAAAAAATACTTTTAATACACTTTTAATAAATCCAATATTCACCCTCTGATCGAGGACTGATATGGTTGTTTTTTGCATCTCTGGTTTCTGTCTGTGTTCACTTGGTTCTGTTGTTCATTTCCATGACCGCAGGCCTCGTGAAGATTAAAGAAGCGAAAGACATTGAGGTCAAGCTGAACGAGGTGGAGAGGCTCATGAAGAGCACCATCAACATGTCATGGAAGGTGAGCACTCCCTAACCTTGGATGCCAGCAATTCGGGGTGGAATATATATAACCAGGCCAAGGCAAAATAAAAACCTCTGCCCCAAAGTACATGGACATTCATAATGTAAACCACAGCAGTTCTTTTATAATACTTTTATATAGTATGCACATCATTCAGTGTTCAAGAGGAAATAACATGTCTTGCTCTGGATTCAACCATTTTTAACATTTACTTGGTGACTAGTATTGACTATTTGATTAATAAGAAGTGGAAGGGTGTGAACTATTCTGGAAATATGGCATTCTAAGAATGGCTTGCTAATACTACACTGTTTCTTCAGTTCTCCAGGTCTGAGGTTGTCTTAACGTTCTTTGAACGTTCACCACTAGATCAAGTGCTGAGAAATGACAACATCCACAAGATACAACCATGTTTTCAGAGCCCGGTCAAAATTTCAGGTATACAAAGCCTGTGGCTATAAGCAGGTTCTGATTTAGTGTGTTAGTGTGTGTGTGTGTGTGTCTTTTAGGAGTCTAGCCATTGGTGCATGATTGACTATATTTTTATTCTGAATGAATGAATGAGTCTTCAGACCACCAGCCCTGGCACTCAAGTAAAATTGGAGTTCTACGGCCTGCAATGTAAAAACTTTGTTAAAAGCTCATGACTATAACTTCCAGTGGGAGCACTTGGAAATAGTCAGAAAATAAGCAGTTATCTAATAATAAACTATGGACATTACTATTAAGGTCATTACATTTGTTTACATGTGTATTTTTACAGAAATTATGAGGTCTAATGGGTTCTGTCTGGCAAACACAGAGACTATTGTATTTGATGAGAACGTTCCTCAGGATAAGGAGAGACCCTCTTCTACAGACTCAGCCCAACATTCGTGAGTGTCCGCTTTACTTTTCATATACTACAATACCCATGATTAATTTGGTATCTCACTCATATAATCTAGTATAAATTTGGATAACACTTGAATGCAGACTGGTATTTCATTGTAAATTGTCCTTTTTTATGTTTATTTACAGTAAAGTAGTGGAACTCTTAGACATGCACGTGAGGAAAGATACTGACCCCTGTAACTACTTGTTTTGGCCATTCAAGTTTAACATTCCTTGAAAGCAAAGGTTCTTCACGAACAGGAAGTAGCTCCAATCTTTCCTTCCTTGGGTGTGAGAAGGAAACTCAGGAATGACCCCACCCTCAGGCACCCCTATACTAGTGACATTTTACACACACACACATATCCACACAAAATTGTGTCATGCTCAGAAAAGGGGAAGAATGTCCTGTTTGTGAGCCACTGTAGCCACTGAGTCATGTTGTTTTTCTAACTGAATGAATGAGCACATTTCTATCCACGCACAGTAACTACAGACTACACCACATATAGAGCATTTATACCATACATTTCTATCCACATACAGTAACTATAGCCCACACCACAAACGGAACATTTATACATTTATAAACATTACTCCACATCAACAAATCTGTGATGCAAGTGGGTATGTCTGTCAGTAAGTCACTGCCTATAATTTGCCACAGCCAGGATTTTATGTGTAGCAGGGTCTGAAGGAGGCTTGGGAGGCCATCATAAATTGTTCTGTTCAAGCACCAGAAACACCTACTTTGAGTGTGTATCAGTACAA
Organism: Electrophorus electricus; assembly: GCF_041902795.1. Classification (NCBI taxonomy): domain Eukaryota; kingdom Metazoa; phylum Chordata; class Actinopteri; order Gymnotiformes; family Gymnotidae; genus Electrophorus; species Electrophorus electricus. The sequence continues at coordinate 38,080,327 of NC_137497.1, read as the reverse complement.
TATAGACAGTCAGCTGTCAGTAGGGTCCTACAGACAGTTTCAAAAGCAGACAGGAAGGTGTACTGGAGTGTACAGAAGTTATTACTAGATACCATGTGAAAATTGTTCAAATGCAGTTTCAGACCACAAATAAACACAAAATGGGTGCGGTGGTTTGTGAAACTATGCAGCCTAAGGAGCAGTTTCACTCACTGACTACTAATCATCAGTATGGATACAGCAAGTCACATACATGTGACTTAGAATGAGGGAACCACCACATGTCGATCCGGATTAGCCTCCCTCCTCTTCAGCTAACTTTCTGATTTATGTATTTACTTATTTTTATTAGTGTATAGTGAGAATGTATATAATTTCAATTACTGCCCATCACTACAGATAAATTTTCCATTAGCATAGATAATAAGAAAAATCTAAAATTGTCACAGTTTGATGTTGCTGTTTATAATTGTACATGTAAATACTTTGGTCTTCCTCCTAACACTCATGTAGGTATGACGACGACGGGAAAGAGTGTGTGTCTGTTGAACAGGACCTCAGTGACGATGACCCAGAGGCCTATGTCACCAACTTGTCCTACTACCACCTTGTGCCCTTTGAGACAGATATCTTGGAGTGAGGGGGCACCCTTCTTGCGTGCACGGACTACGTACGGAGACCGCGCGTCTGCTAGAGGCCTCTGCTGCTGGCTAGCAGTGTTGGGATTGACTGATAGAGATGGGGCTTTATACAGACAGGCCTGTGTGCCACCCGTGCTCTGCAGCTATAGGACAGTAATGGCGAACTGGTGCTGCTCTTTCCCACGTGCCTCAGTACAAAGCCTTAACTACCAGTAGATGTCATCTGCTGGAAAAGCACGACCTCAGCTGTGGAATCCCTGCAATTAGCCACTGTGGAGTCATGACAAAATGGCACAACAGAAGACCAAGTCCCAAATCATGTGTAAAATAATTTAGAAACATTAATCTATATCAACTTCAGGAAGATAATATAGATAACTCAGGTGCACTCTATGAACGGTGCGTGCACTAGAACAGAAGTCTTTTCTCTTTTTCTGAGATGGCCATAGGAGACTCCAGGGCATCTGCCACATGTCTGCAGAGTAGTATTACACTACTAGCACAATGGCATCTGAGATGAGAGCTTATGTAAGGCAACATGAAAATCCTGCAATGCATATTGATCAATGTCTCCTTTTAAAGACTGCAAGTTGGTCTGGTGGTTTGCTAGTTTATAACAACATTATTAACAAGTTTGCCATTGATTAAGAATCAGTAAATAATACAGTAAATAAAATGCAGGTGATGAAACCATCTCGGTGCTAAATAGCCAGTACCAGTTCTAGCATGCTTTGGGAGCAGAAGAGGCCACAATGAAGATGAATCTGTATTTTTATTGTGGGGAAACTGCTTTAGCTGAGAGCCGGTGATTGTCTTCTAGCAAAACAAACAATTAGAGCCTCATGAAGAGGTGGGAGTTCATGGTCTTCTTTCATAGTGTGCACAAGCAGTCAGACTTGGACAATGCCACAGTGAATTTGGTCTGTATCCAGGTGTCACGACGACCTGGTGTCTCTTACAGTGGAGCTGGAATGGAAGGCAGGGGCTAGAGGACCTTTATTTTGTCATTTAAAGTCTTGGGACTCTTCATCTGGTGTCCCAAAACAACAATGCATTTAGAATCGATTTTTGTAATGGGCAATGAAAAAAATCTCCACAACACCTTTCACTAGACAATTTGTCATGGACCTTTCTAGAATTACTGTAGAATTGACAATATGTCTTACCTATTTATTGTTTACATCGCAAAAATGTTTCCATATTTGGTCTATAGTGTTTTTGCCTTTGTTTATAAATTTAGGACTTTATCTGGACCCTAGTGGAGAGGGTGTAAAAAGAGTGTATAGAAATAAATAAATTACATTTATTTAAACTGCAAATTAGGAAGTTAAATATGGATTATTTCTTTATATATACAAAATTGCAAAAATAATAATATTGTGTCATGAAATAACCTTAATTGCATGTATATTTAATATTTACTAAGATAACGAGAGCTGTAAAATAGCTTCTTTTTTCACTAATGAAGGATCTACTTTGTAATGCAGTCATGCTTTCTGCGCAACCCGTGAGAAAGTTTCACTCTTTCACAGCAGGCCAAACCGAGAAACTGCCTTTCCTCTTTGTGATGCAGGGCACAGAGTATACAAATTGCATAATAATAGAAAACATCCATTTACATAAATGAATGAAGCATTTAATATTTGAAATTCTCGCTGCATTGTCAAAATGAAAACACTGGCATCTGAATGGAACTGAGCTCTTAGGGGCAGGCAGGTCAGACACACGATGCTGGATCCTTTTGAATTTCCCTTTATCTCTTCAACTTTATTATTCATGATCCCAACAGGATAGTCATCCACTAATCAGCTCTGGGGAGGAGCCAAACATTCCGATGAGACTCTCGGGTCCTGTTCCAGGACTCATAAACAGAGCGCAGTCTGTGCGCACCGCTATTTCTCCGTGAACAGAGCTGAGGCTGCAGTTTAAGCAAGGCTGTGTGTGCCATAAAAGCCATTAAAAAAACTCCACTTAAACCGCATATACTTATGCATTCAGCTGAGCGATCACTTGAAACAAAGACAAGGGCTCATTTCTGTATGAAGTTGGCTGTTGACTGTAGCAGTATTCAGTTTAAGCACACTTTCAGTGATCATTTATGGAACCTGGCCACTTTATGCATTTAATTTACCTCTGGAACCAATTGAAACATTTCAATGAGATCTAGGTAGAGTGAATGAATTTTTGACTTATTTCTGTCTAGCATTACGGGCTGCTGTGGAGATAGGCATTCTTAATCAGAGCACTGACACAAGACCAAAGCTTTGAGATGATGCACATTCGCACAAGAGTGTGTCTGAGTCAGTTTAGTTTTATTCGATTTAATTTATCGTAACATAGGATATTTATTTTTCTAAGCATAAATATGTTTAGCATTTCTATGCTGCATGAACCTGATGTAAGCGTTTGCAATACAGTGAACTAAAGTTCTTTTTGGATGGAGCAATGTCTAATGGAATGCATCTTCTCAGTGCTACTAATGTTTTGATATGTATTGAACTTGCCTTCTGTCTTTAGTGACTATTTTGAATTATATGCCATTACATCTTGTTTTGTAAAATGTTTGCTTTATATTTGTACTTCTGTTAATGTTAACATAGGCAGAATTTAATGAGCAATTTTCTTGAAATTTGGAATGAAGGGTTTATGAAAGGCTAATAAAATTATATTAATCAAAATCCACAGTACCTGTTGATGTTTCATGTTTCGTTGTTTAAAAAACAAAGAAACTAACTTTGGTTTGATAGTTATGGATCTGGCTATGGTGCATTGATACCCTCTGTGTGGACAGTACTGTAACTTTGACTCCTAAACATATCAAAGACCTTTAATGAATGAATGAATGAATTAATCAATTAAGAAATTTGGCTGATAAGTTGGATCTGGTGTGTTAAAAGAGGTATCTAGAAAGTGTGAGAAGCATTTTCTGGAACTAGTACTGACTGATTTATAGATGATGATGAATATAACATTCCATTTGATGCACTTATCTCAGTTATTTCTGTAAATTTAATAGCATCACATAAACATGATTGTCTTAACCCTCCTATTACATTTGTGAGTTAGTTACATCATTAATGTGTGCACATCATTTTTGACCCTCTATAAATCACTTAAATACAATCCTAAAACGTTGTTCTGCAATTTCATTCGACCTTGCTTACCAACTACTCACACATTCAGCATTAAAAGTTAACTTATTAATCCATTTTACTATCCATGGTGACCTTATTTACCTTGCCTATTTGTTTAATTGCAAAATGCACATTTTAAAAACATTTTATGGGTTCAAATTGCTATTTCAATTGTAGCAGCCATATATTCAATTTGTGTTATCTCTTTTTAGCGTGTGCACATCAAAGACTGCATTATGAATCCATTCACAAACATATTTTATGTTTTAAACGACAAATGAAAGCAAGAGTCAAATTCATTTTTCCTGACAAAAAACTTTATTTTAGCAAGAGAATACATTTTATCAGAAACATAATACCATATCATCAGCATTACATAAATAAGAACTAAGAACAGACATTTCCTTCATCTTCTAAGCCACTTAATCTAGTTCAGGGTCACAGGGGGGCAGCACCTATTCATCACCACAGGAATCAACTCTGGACCGTGCATGACTCATCACAAAGCACACACACACACACTTAGAAACTCCAATCAACTTAACACACAACTTCGGAACATGGGCACCAACCTAAGCATCCAGAGAATGCACAAACTCCACACAGGCAGCATGGCTATAAGACAGCAGTGCTAACCATCATGCTATCCTGGACATGACCATGAACTTTTGAATTGGCACTTGTTACATTGGATCCTATTGATTTGTTATAGAAAAGGCTTACTGAATATATGGAACAATTGATGGAACAAGTGATGTATCCTTCTACATATGAAAGATGGTATGTATATGTGTTTGTGTGTGACTCTTCCAGTCTGTTTTATACAGACATAGTAGAATAAAATTATAACAACAAAGCTGATCACATCATGAGATTTTAACCTCAGGAAAGTTTTTTTTTTTTTTTTTTTTTTTTTACAAAATAAAAGGATAAAAGTCTAATCTGCTCACATTTTCGCATCCTGGATGAGCATCTTGTAAATCATGGCCACCTTTTGCTCAGCAATATCATCAACTTCATAGACTGCGAACGTCTTTCAGCCATTATGGCACTGGACCCATCCATCAGTTTTGTGTCTCATTAGACAGGTTTGGGTTATGCTATACTGTAAGAAATATGTAATTCCTATAGACACTGTGTTGTTTGTGTAGATGCATGAGTGTGTGTAAAATCTTATAAACTGCAGTAAACTTTATCTGCACTCTGCTTACTGCCATTCTAATCACATTGTCTATTGCCATTCTGAAATACAGAGTCAATTTTCACCCTGATAATATTTCTTTATAGTCAGATAGAATGGAGTCTTTATAAAAACATCAAATTGGTCCTCTTCCTTTTTACATGTTCATATCATCACTGAGTAATCTTCTGACTAAGTCTGAGTAAGTAAAAGCAAACAAACAAAACAACAACAACAAACAAAAAGAAACAAACAAAAAAGATAATGTGTAATGATATTTCTGAGACACAAACTGGAAATGGACCAATTTTGATGTGGAACTTAACATGGGTTTTACAGAAGTCATGGGTTTGAGTATTTTCTTATTGCTATTGCAACTGCATTGTTGAGCAGGAACATAATTCCTGAAGGTTTTCTGAAGACTACTGGAGTCACTTTTACACAGTATTTTAAATTCTGTGTGGCCATAACCTTCATAAATGCATGGAAACCCAGCCAAGAGCAAGGTTTCACTTGCAGCAGAGATTACACAAAGACACGCAATATATAATATAATAAGATAAAAGCATAAGAATAATAATACATTTCATGCACAGGGAAAAGGAAAACATATATCAACATACACCAACCTCTTCATTTCAAAATCATTCCAATATAGAATCCTTAATTTTTTAATAAAGAAAATGAAAGTTCAAGCTAAAATTAATAATCTATATATGACAGTCAAGAAGGGAGTATTTTCTGAAAATAAAGAATCTAAATAAATACTACCCTTGTCAAAACCAATACAAGGCTCTACTTGTAATTGCCATCAACTATTGTGTCGTTCAACTTTTATTTTGAAAATAGTCGAGCAATAGTTTTATTTCCACGATTATGGTTTCTAGCTTCATAGGACTCGGCACTATGGATGACCAAACAACTTCTGTTCGCCAACAACACCTTTTTAACGTTAACAAATTGCACCGACACTTGTTAGGGAGACTGCACAGTGTTTCAGAAAACACAGTGCTTTCTGTACGGCAGTATAGGTATGCACTTAATGAATGTGCACTAGATTGCATCTTTTACTGCTTTAGATGTTTAAATGTAACTGAAACAGTTGTGTTTTTCTGTTTACTGCAGCTCTGGTCAGTCCAACCCAACATTTTTACTTGAGACTCCAGATAAGTATTATGTGCTCAGAAAGAAACCTCCGGGTCCTTTGCTGCCTGGTGCCCACAAGGTTGTGTATATTATTGTTTTTCTTAACAATTATTGTTATTAACAACTGAACGTTGTACGTCAATTACAGTTAGTTTTCCTAGTGAAGCGCGAAGTTAACCTAACAATGTTTTTAACAAACCGAACCATAGTTTAACTAGGACAAATTACTTAGTGTGGACTTTGACAAAGTTGCACAAATCCGTGTCAGGGTTCAGTCCTCAAGCTTTAGTACCGCTAGAGGGAGACATCATGTTTCACAGATAACAAAAATCAGCTAGAGGTGTCAATTGGAGGATATATGTACAATGGTAATTTTGTTTCTTTCTCTGAATGTGTTTGTTTTCTCTCTCTCTCTCTCTCTCTCTCGTGTGTGTGTGTGTGTGTGTGTGTGTGTGTGTGTGTGTGTGTGTGTGTGTGTAACAGGTGGATAGAGAGTATGCTGTACAGAAGGCCCTGCATTCTGCTGGGTTTCCTGTACCCAGGCCTGTGCTGTATTGCTCAGACACTGACGTCATTGGCACAGAGTTCTACATCATGGAGCATGTGCCGGTAGAGCTGTGCTTCCTACAATCATGACCCTTAAGATCAAGTGTTCTATAGCAGATCTGTTAAAACTGTACTCATGAATGACTGGGCAATTGTGATATTGATTAATGAGCTGTGTTAGAGTGGGCTCACAAATGGGATGCTATGTACTGGGCCACAGCCAATGTCTCTTTAAGGTGTGTGTGTGTGTGTGTGTGTGTGTGTGTGTGTGTGTGTGTGTGAGACAGGGGCGTATATTTCGAGACCCACGGCTCCCAGGCCTCTGCGCAGCCGAGCGAGGTGCCTTGTACGTGGCTGCCGTCGAGGTGCTGGCCAGGCTTCACTCTGCTGACCTCACTGAGCTTGGTCTTGTGGGATATGGGAAAGGAGCAGGTTACTCTAAGAGACAAGTGAGCTATCAGTTTTTATTAGCAGACCTTTACCAGCTGACGTGGAGCAGCAACCTCTGTTCAAAACAACCCAGAATTGCTGAGCCACTTTTGCCACTATTTAAATGATTAAAGAAACCTGTGCCAGTGTGAACAAATCCTGTGGGGCTCTTAAATCTAGGTCTTTTGATTATCTGCTACTTATTTCACTTAGAGTCTTGGCCACGTCGGTCTGAACAACATCTCTGCAGCCTAATCCTTTTATTGCTTTCACATGCGCTATTGTCAGTGACTTTAGATGTCTTAGTAGGATCCTTGATGAACCCTTCCCTTTATCTAGGTATCCACCTGGACAAAACAGTACAAAGCCTCGGCGCACAGGAGCATTCCAGCTATGGACGAGCTTTCTGATTGGCTGAGCAGCAATGTGCCGACCAGTGACGACAAGGTGGCCCTGGTTCATGGCGACTTTCGAGTCGACAACTTGATCTTCCATCCGACTGAGGTACAGCTCGGTGAACAAACAGGGTTGCATTTATGGGTGTTTAATCTCAAAACAAGAATCCCATCTTTTACCGGTTTGTTTACAGAGAGCAATGTGTGTAGAATATCATGTAGACAGCAAAAGACAGTGAGTCACCTTTAAGGTTAGAAGATGGGCAATTAAATGGGCAATTAAATCTGTTCCAGTATTCATTTCAGTTTACACTGTGCTGACTTTTCTTTGTTTGAGAAGCTGTTCCCAGCATTTTTTGGCATTTTGTGCACCAGCGCGATATGACGATATGCTGCTGTTATCGTGCCAGATTGCATCGAGAGTTGCTTTTCAGAAGTCCTAGTGCACTAATCAACTGCATTTTTCTTGTTAAAAGGAGACTGACCAGTTATTTAGAGTGAATTTGCCAGTATTTTAATGAACATTTGAATAAACAATCGTTTTCTCATGTATATTTTCAGAGACAGTTGTAAATGTGACGCTAGTGATTTGCTGATGCATTGTCTGTTTGTGTCTGAAGAAATAGTATATCTATTATGTATTGTAAAAAAAAAAAAAAAAAAAAAAAGTATTGTGATATTTTCCCCCATATCACCCATTCCTATACAAGGCAAAGTTGAGCTGATACAAATTCAAGCATTTGACTCAAATCAAAAATAAAGAATGGCTTCAGGAACATTAGCTTGAGTTAGACTGAATCTAATCACAGTGCAGTTGTATCTCTGCACTCCTCTTTTACAGTATTTGATTGATTACAAGTCTTTTAGGTAATTAGTTAAATTTAATGCCATGTGTGGTATTAGAAATATGTACATTGGAATTCAGGCTAAGCAACTTGCTCACAAAATATATATCACAAAAAAACATAATATACATACACACAAAACATGAGAGGATTTTGTACACCCCAATTTATACATACATATCAGCCACCTATAAAGTCTCCTGTGATTATTGCAAGCATTCTGATTTGTGTGCAAAATTGTAGTTACATTATTACATATATAGTTTTATATAGTTGCATCAGGTTTTTTTTTTTCCTTCATTTATTGTTGTGTTTTATTTATGTATTTATTGTGTTTAATGTGTGTGTTCACATACTGTCATTCTTCAAACAGGCTCGAGTGCTAGCTGTGCTGGATTGGGAGCTGTCCACGACTGGTCAGCCTACTGCAGACCTGGCCTACTTCCTCATGCCACACTACTGCCCCTCCCACATTGGGGTCATCAGCACTCTGGGTGGAGTTTCCGGAATAGAGGGTGGGGCCTTCACGTTGTCAATTATCATTTTTATACTCACTATGGGCCTGTGTGGCTGAATTTAGAGTATTTGAATTGTGGTTTTGTTCTCTTGTAATCACGTAAATTTGCCATGTCACGGCTGTTGAAGAGATGGGAGTCGGGACAAATGACCCACGCAGCAATGGTGCACAACTATGTGGCGCCTTGCGTTGGCAGACTGAGGATGCTGGTTAATCACCATGTTGTTGTGAATGTCATGATGATAAAGCCACTGGGAGAAGCACGGAATGATATGCTTCTGCTGTGCTGGGGTAATGGCATGTCCTGTTTGTGATACGCGTGTGAATCCGGAACGTTCTAGTCAGGAAGGGGAGGGTTCTGGAGACCTAGTCATTGACAGTCTTTCTGTCTGGACAGGTATTCCTCCTCCAGGGGAACTGATCTCCCTCTACTGCCACTGTCGTGGGATTCCTCCATCTCTTCCCAAGCAGAATTTCTTCATCGCCTTGGCCATGTTTAAAATGGCCTGCATCGCACAGGTACACCTGCATCCTGTGGTCTGCTTTCCACTGAAATGATGTTTGGCTTTGTGGTCGATAAGATCAGCGCAGAGCACATGCACAAACACATACGTGCTAGGGCCACTGCTGTCTCTCTGCTTACCTGCTTTGGTGCTGTATCTTTTTCATGTTGGACTGTGCGAGTGTTGAGTGAGAACAACCACCCCCCTATGCTCTCAGAATACATACAAATTGAGTAACAACCACAGATATCTTTTCTAAGAAGACACATAACAGACCTTTTTTTTTCTCTTGTTATCGCAACATAAGAGCAAAAATCCTTTGCTGTACTTCTAAAATGTCCCTCATATCCGGTGTGTGGGTGTGTGTGTGTGTGTGTGTGTGTGTGGGTGTGTGTGTGTGGGGGGGTAGGGTATCTATGCAAGATATTTGCTGGGGAATGCTAGTGCTCCTGATGCAGCCAGGTTCGGAGAAAGCGTGGAGCCCCTAGCCTGTCTGGCTCTGAACATCGCCCACAGGTCCTCCCACACTCAACAGTACACACAACAATACACTAGACTGCCATAGGAGTGGGTCATTGTGCAAATCCAAATATAATGCGCAGCAATGTGGGTCTCATGCATCTTGCAGTCATTCAGTCAGAGTAAGTATGGGCATCTGTAGCCATTTGTCCCTGTGGTTTAAAATTGTATGGGAAACGTCTTGCAAATGCTGGGTATGCTTGTTAAATGCTTTCTATTTACATTTGAATGTGTTTGTATCTGTGTTTTAATTGTGTTTTTCATTTCTTTGTGGCTGAATCTTTTTTTTTTTTTTTTTTCCCCATACAGTTCTTCATTAGAGTTGCCTGTTTCTGATAGGCTATTTCTCCAGTCACCAAAAGGTCATGCTGTACTCCAGCAGGTCAAGAGGTTCATGAAACGTCACATCCTGCCTGCTCAGCAGGTCAGCTGCTGGGTCATCTTTATAGCAACACAACATTCATATGTTCATTGTTAAACATGTATACCATGTACAGGGACATAAAAAATCTGTTGTTTCATATGGGCACTGTGAAGAATGCAGGCTGAAGTTGTGTTGTATGTTGTGCATGTTTAAGGTGTACAATGACACAAACCTGCACATTAAGGCGAACTGCCAGAGAAAATCTTGAAAAATATATTTAAAAAATGGACATAAATGGAAAATAACACAAAGTCCTGAGCTGTTCCTTTAATCATTTACAAAGGTATCTTGCCTTCTGTTAATTCAGGTTAAAATGTTTTGGTTTCAACCTGCAGATATACACTGCCTGGACAAAAAAAAGGTCACCACCTGGATTTGACTAAGAAAATAGGCAAGAGCCTCCCATTGGATAATTACTGCATGGGTGATTGTTTCAGCTGGCAACAAGTTATTTAACCCTAACTGATGCAGTGAGTAGCTTCTCATTTGTTAAACAACCATATGGAAAGACACATCCTGTGGTCGTGGGAAAAGATGTTAATCTGTTTCAGAAGAGTCAAATTATTGGCATGCATCAAGCAGAGAAAACTTTTAAAGAGATTGCTGAAGCTACTAAAATTGGGTTAAGAAATATCCAACACATTATTAAAAAGTGGAAGGACAGTAGGGAAACATCATCTTTGATGAAGGAATGTGTTCGGAAAAAAATCTTGAATGATCGTGATCGGCGATCATGTAAAAGTGTGGTGAAATCAAATCGTAGAAAAACAACAGTAGAACTCAGGGATATGCTTATTAGTGAAAGTAAGCGCATTTTCACACACACAATCAGAGGGAACTCAAGGGATTGGGACTAAACAGCTGTGTAGCCTTAAGAAAACCACTCAGTGAGGCTAACCGGCAAAAACGGCTTCAATTTGCTATGATCTGGGGTTGCTGCAGTTGGTCAGTTCTAGGTTCAGCAGCGTTATGTGCCCAAAGAATGAAGTTAGCTGACTACCTGAATATACTGAACAACCAGGTTATTCCATCAATGGATTTTTTCTTCCCTGATGGCATGGGCATAATCCAAGATGACAATGCCAGGATTCATCGGCTCAAATTGTGAAAGAGTGGTTCAGGGAGAATGAAACATCATTTTCACACATGGCTTGGCCACCACCGAGTCCAGACCTGAACTCCAATGAGAGTCTTTGGAATGTGCTGGAGAAGACTTTGCACAGTGGTCCAAATCTCCCATCATCAGTACAAGATTTTGGGGAAAAATTATTGCAACTCTGGACAGAAATAAATGTTGTGACATTGCAGAAGCTAGTGGAAACGATGCCACAGCTAATGCGTGCCGTAATCAAAGCTAAAGGTGGTGCAACGAAATATTACAGTGTGTGACCTTTTTTTTGGCCAGGCAGTGTATATACACAGTTCCTCCAAGTAGTATTCAACCCCCTGCAAGTTTTGCAGGTTTACACATTTGGAGTTAAGTTAGCACTGTGAAATTTAGACTGTAGATGGGCCTGGACATGTGAAATGCACTGCAGCAAAAAAGAATCTTATTTCACTGTTTATTTTCTTTTTTTTTTAATTTTGCAAAGTTTACCAGAGGGTCAATTATTACTCAACCCCTCAAACCACCAGAATTCTGTTTGGTTCCCTGATGTACTAAGAAGTAATTGAGGTATTAAGAACAATGAGCGTCACATGCTCGGATTAATTTTCTGTTTGTTCCCCGACTATAAAAGCCCTTCCCCAAACAAGTGAACAGCACTCGTACATGGTCAACATGGGAAAGACTAAGGAGAATTCTAAGGCCATTAGAGACAAAATTGTAGAGGGCCGCAGGGCTGGCAAAACCCTTTCCAAGGAGTTGGGCCTACCTGTCTCCACTGTTGGGAGCATCATCTGGAAGTGGAAGGCTTATGGAACTACTGTTAACATTCCATGACCTGGACAGCTTTTCAAAATTTCCTCTCATGCTGAGGCCAGGCTTGTCCGAACGGTCAAGGCTGACCCAAGGACAACAAGGAGGGAACTCTGGGAAGATCTCATGGTGGTATGGACATTGGTTTCAATAAATACCATAAGTAACGTACTCCACTGCAATGGTCTACGTTCCAGGCGAGTCCATAAGGTACCTTTACTTTCAAAGCGTCATGTCAAGGCCTGTCTAAAGTTTGCTCATGATCACTTGGAGGACTCTGAATCAGACTGGTTCAAGGTTCTCTGGTCTGACGAGACCAAGATCGAGGTCTTTGGTGCCGACCACACCCGGGGCGTTTGGCGAGAGGATGGCACTGCATACGAGCCCAAGAATACCATCCCTACAGTCAAGCATGGTGGTGGCAACATCATGCTGTGGGGCTGCTTCTCAGCCAAGAGGTCCGGCCATCTGGTCTGCATCCACGGGAAGATGGATAGAATAGCCTACCTGGAGATTTTGGCCAAAAACCTCTGCTCCTCCATTATGGATCTTAAGATGTGTCATCATTTCATCTTCCAATAGGACAATGACCCCAAGCACACGGCCAAGAAAACCAAGGCCTGGTTTAAGAGGGAAAAGATCAAGGTGTTGCAGTGGCCTAGTCAGTCTCCTGACCTTAACGCAATTGAAAATTTGAAGGAGCTCAAGATCAAAGTCTACAAGAGATACCCAAAGAACCTAGACAACTTGGAGAAGATCTGCATGGAGGAGTGGGAAGATTACTCCAGAGACCTGTGCCGGCCTGATCAGGTCTTATAAAAAAAAAGCGATTAATAGCTGTAATTGCAAACAAGGGTTATTTCACAAAATATTAAACCTAGGGGTTGAATAATAATTGACCCTAATTTTTATGTTTAAAATGTATTATAATTTAATTGAGCAACTTGTTGTAATATTTAGGCATCTGTTAATAAATGCTACTCTTGTTCAAAGTTTGAAGGCTGTAAGTTATTTGCAACTTGATGAATTTGCAAAATCTGCAGGGGTTGAATACTACTTGGAGGCACCGTATAAATGTACTTTTTTAAATTCTCTGCACCTTTACTTTCTGAGTGGGTTCATTTAGATGTTTGTGTTGTCCCCATTGTCCCTTACCCTCTACTTCCTGAATTCTTTACACTCAAAAGACCTCTTTCTTTCCCGTGCTTGTGCGGGTAAACACCCACTTCCAGAATCCCACAGTCCATGAAAGACGCTTTCGGGACCAGTCTTTTAAAACATGCTGTCTTTGTTTCAGCAAATCATGGAGTATTATGCCAAACACACTGATGGTACCCAGAGGTGGCAAACGCCTCCAGTGCTAGAGGATCTGAAAGTAAATCCATACATATGTGCACGCACACACACAAATCTACTCATCACCTACCATGGTGTATTTTCGTATTTGCCAGTAGATTGTAGATTATATTTTATGTTGTTGTACACATGTTTTAATACTCTGGTTGTGGGTGTGTGTGTGTTTGTGCGCATGTACGTAGGCCAAAGCTCGTGCTGCAGGCCTGTGGAATCTGTTCCTGCCTGCAGTAAGTGGACTGTCACAGCTAGACTACTCTTACATCGCAGAGGAAACTGGACGGTGCTCTTATGCTCCTGAGGTCTTCAATTGCCAGGCCCCAGGTGTGTGTGTGTGTGTGAGAGAGAGAGAGAGAGAGAGAGAGAGAGAGAGAGAAATGCATCTGTTAATGCAGATCAACATAAAACTGAAAATTCAGTTTTAAAGTGTTATTAAATTTGCTGTCTTGTTTTGCAAGAACAAGCTAACCTTTTTTTTCTCACAGCGGAACTAGTATACCATTTCACATATCCCATCCCTTCCAGAAATGGACATTAGTGGCTTCTGCTTGCTGTCTTTTCTCATTGTCTTGTGAGACTTCAGGAATAAACACTGGTCTGTGATCACTGAGAAAGGCCAGTGTGCTTCTAGCATAAGCAGACTGTCTTCTGTGTATAACCCATACCAGAAACGAATCATCCACCATTTCACATGGCTAACTGAAGTACTCCAAGCTCCAGCTTTTCTTTAAAAGATGCCCAGATCCTCGAGGTCCCCGTCAGGCCATAGACTGAACCTCTCCCTGCTGCAGCTCTCCACATTCAGCTTGTGCTGGGAACAAGCCTGATGATCCTGTTTCAGAGAAACCAGAGACACAGAGCAGGGAGAAGAGCAAGCTGTACCGGACTTAGTCAATTAGGTTAATGCATATCACAGTGGGATGAAGTTTTAGTTTATATGTTGTTTTGCTTTAGCTTGTTTTCATGAAACACGAGCGAATACATGAGAGAACAGGGCTGTATAAAGCAACGTATAAAGCTGAATAAAGTAGTTTAACTGAAAAAGTTCTGTGATGGTCATTATATCTTACCAGCTCATAATCAGGGCCACATGAATAAAACAGCAGCACACTGGAACAGTATTTTGGAAATTACAGATAAGAGGCAGATCTTACCAACAGGTCTTGGGCTTCAACATCTTTAGTTTGTTATAATATAGATCATCTTGGCTTCAAGAGGGTGGAATGAACTCCCGCTTGCTGTGCAGACAGCAGAGTCCCTTGCAGTCTTCAGACGCAGACTAAAGACCCATCTATTTGCAGAATATTTAAAGGACTGACACTGCTCCCTTATTAACTGACTATTTTAGTACTTATTGTAGGGCACTGTTTGTTATTTAACAAACTCTAGCACTTATTGTTTATAGCACTTATCATTGTTTAAGATAGACCTTATGTATTTTGCACTTCTAGGTATCAGCATTCATCCCTGTATTCTACAGTATTCTAGTTCATTGGTATGTTTGATTCTAACCTACTATACTGTACTTGGATATATTCTATGAGTAAATGACAAAGCACTTTTGTAAGTCGCTCTGGATAAGAGCGTCTGCTAAATGCCGTGAATGTAAATGTAAATCTTAGTTCATCTGAGTTATACTGGGTGAATATGTAACAACTGGAGCCACACACCTGCATGGAAAAAGAAAACCTTTAGTAAAAATGGTATAAACCTTTTTCAGTGATCTTTCCAGATTTGTGCTAAATTCGTAGCTTTATGTCTTTGGTCAGAGGATTTGAAGTTTTCACACTACTTGAATCAGAGTTTCTCCAGCAGTGCAGTAGGCATAGGTATTGGTCCTGTTTCAGGTTTGGTTCTGTGTTATCTGAGCTCAGTAGGGGATTTGTCTGAGGTTGGGTTCTGTGTGTTCTGGGCTCAGTACAGGGTTTAACTGAGGTTGGGTTCTGTGTGTTCTGGGCTCAGTACGGGGTTTAACTGAGGTTGGGTTCTGTGTGTTCTGGGCTCAGTACGGGGTTTAACTGAGGTTGGGTTCTGTGTGTTCTGGGCTCAGTACGGGGTTTAACTGAGGTTGGGTTCTGTGTGTTCTGGGTTCAGTGGGGAATTTAACTGAGGTTGGGTTCTTTGTGTTCTGGGCTCAGTACGGGGTTTAACTGAGGTTGGGTTCTGTGTGTTCTGGGCTCAGTACGGGGTTTAACTGAGGTTGGGTTCTGTGTGTTCTGGGTTCAGTGGGGGATTTAACTGAGGTTGGGTTCTGTGTGTTCTGGGCTCAGTACGGGGTTTAACTGAGGTTGGTTTCTGTGTGATCTGGGCTCAGTACAGGATTTGACTGTGGCCTTGCTGTGACTCTTGTGCTGCAGACTCGGGCAACATGGAGGTGTTGCATCTTTTTGGATCAGAAGAGCAGAAGAAACAGTGGCTGGAGCCATTACTGCAAGCAGAGATTCGCTCCTGCTTCTGCATGACTGGTATGGAGGAATAAATACAAACAGGCGTGCATGCACACACTTTAGGATGGGAGGCTCAGCTTGAACAAATGCACATGTGCATGCACACCCTTTGCCCCCTTGTTCTCAATGTCCTTATGGTCTGACGTAGAGATGACGCAAAGCCACACTGCAGCAGTGTGGTCTCAGACCTCTCACTGCTGGGGGTTTTCCGGACTGCCTGAATTTTGGAGCCAGATATGTTTGATTAGGGCTGGCACTGAACACTGATCTGACCTCTGGGATTTTCTTATTGCTAGTCTGAGACAATTTTGTGCCATTATATTTTCTAAGCAGTACGAACACAAGTGTGGGTCGTCCCCCCCAGTCAGTATTTTTTATATGCAGTGCAGTCCATAGCCATGATATAACCTCAGTGTGAACTGCCAGAGTGGAATTTACATGGGCGTTCCATATCCCACATCACTGTGCAGGTGCAGATCTCTCTGCACACAAAGGTCAGGAATGCTGACAAAGCAGCAACATCCTGCTCCTGCACTTTGTCCCCTTCTAACTGCCAGTTGACCTCTTCTACAAATTCATTTAGTTTGTTTCATGGCTGGACTGTCTCACACACAGTCTTGTTGCCGACGTTATCCAGGCAGGTATGCGTGTCTTTTGTATGACATTTTTGTGTTTTTGTAAACATGTGGATGTGGGCCTTTTTGGGGAAGAGGTCCGTTAACAATAATGATAGACATAAGAAGTGTGCAGGATTGTATGTGGCCAAGGAAAATACTGGCTCTAAGCAAATGGAATCGAGCATTGTGGCCTCTAATGTGAACGAGGCCTAAGATCCACAATGCAACATCCCAACATTCCCAAGCAAACACCAATGTTCCCTAATGCATGCCAGCATTTGAATACTGCAAGTTGTGTGTGGTGGTGGTGGTGGTAGAGAAAGCTGAGCTGCTGGCCACTGGGGTTCTGAATTGAACCATCTGAGTAGCAACATTTTCATAAGAAAGCAACTGTTGATTACCTGCTGTTAGCAGCAAAAATAAATAGAACATAAATGATTGCTTTATGGAGTTGTCTGCAGTGTGGGCTGTATACACAATCTCCTAGTCGCCTTCTCCCTGTTTGTCTCTCGCTCTCCCCCTCTCTGACACTCTGTCTCACATGAGTCAGATGGATTAGTTTCAGGACACAATGTATATCTCCATAGAGACACTTATGTAGATTTGTTTGGATGAAGAAATTAATTCACAAAAGACCAGCAGTGGGGAGGAACAGATAGGACAGAAAATTAGACATTTCCTCTCCCTCCTGCTAATGTCCCTGGTGTGAGGTGTGTGTGTGTGTGAGATGGTGGTTAACGAGGTTCCAATCGTTGAACAGATGCAGATGGCGTCTAATTGTCCTAGAGCTTTCTGACACATTCAACTATGATTATGTTGAGAAGACAGTGCATGTGTGTGTGTGCGTGTGCGTGTGTGTGTGTGCGCACGTGTGCATTGACATACATACATACCTGAGGGTGATTATTCAGCTTGGTTCCATATATTAAAAAACAAGTTAAAAAATTCTCCATACAATTCTCCATACATGCCTCCCCTGTACGCCATTGGCGCTACATTAGAAGGGGCAGGAAAGGCTGTAGCTGTAGCTAGGTCTCGGCCCCACATGCCTCCTCCGTGTGCGTGCCCTTCTCCCTCCTCTTCTCTACGAGTCCGTTTTCCCTCTCTTTCAGAGCCAGATGTTGCTTCCAGCGATGCCACGAACATGGAGTGTACCCTTCACAAGGACAAAGAGCACTACGTCATCGATGGGAGGAAATGGTGGAGCAGTGGTGAGTGTGTGTGCGTGTTGTGTGTGTGTGTGTGTGTGTGTGTGTTACTATATTTCAAAAGACCTACATTTCTTTAATCCTAGACCCAAAACTAACCAATCTTAGTACTGTGTTTACCCTAGCCCTTGCCTAATCCATGCACTTGCCTATTTTTAACATGTATTTACAAATGGGATTTGATCCAATATCATCATTTATTGGAACTGCACTTGTTTTGCTGTGATTGAGAGGATATCTATTCACAAGTATGGAAAGTGCGCACACACAAACAGTACTTGTCCTTCTGTACTTTTGTGGGCCATAATTCCTCAAAATAATATCAAAATGAATAAAAGCAACTAAGTTTAAGTAAGATTTAGGTTCTCAGAAGTATAGTAATACTAGAGTGCTCTGCCTGTATGAGTAAGTGAGAGATATTGGGATTTAAGAAAGAGGAAAAATGATATCAAAGCACATCTTCACAGTGTCATAGTAAACCTTCAACACATCCTTTTCCCACAGTGATTGTTAGCTTAAACATAATAGGCCTTGAACTCATATCTAAGGTTATGTGGAAGGTATAAAACACGGTCAGCAGCCACATTGCTTCACAAGTATTAAAGCTAAAAACTACAGACATATCATCAAAATAATTAATCCCATAAACTTTACATTTGACCATACATGACATTTAGACAAACCAGTTCCTCTCAGTCTGTGCCTAATAAACCACAGACCTCTGTCGCTAAAGAGGACGTGAAATGCAGCGGGTGGCAAGCTGAACCAGAGCTGGTACACAAAGTTAGCCCAGAGCTGGAGCCTGCTAAACCAGAAGGTCTGAGTTCCCATCCAAAATAGAACCAGATGGTAGGAGGGAACTTGCAAATGCCATACGTGAAGGGAGCCATGATAAACCAGCCGCTGCCTGCTTATCGTCTTGCTAAATATGCAGACAGGACAGGCAGGGATTTTGTCTGGTGTATGACGTGCTGTGGCTTACAGCTTACTCTAAATCTTCACTCCAGGCTTGACTCTTCTGAGTCAGCGAAAGTGTTTAAGGAAGTCATTATGCTATGCTTGTGATCAGTGCAAGTTTGTTATGGATTTTTCCCCTCATTTTATCCTATATTTTTAATTTCTGTTTTCAGTTTGACTACATTTAAAGTATGAGAAATAAAGCACACACTAAAAAGCACACACTAAAAACTAAATGTTTATTTTACTGAAATCCCATTGGTATATCTCTGGCAGAAAACAGTGTATGTACAAGTAGAGCCCGGTTCTGGATCCACAGTCCATCAAATTTTTTTATTTTCCCTGGATGTGTAAATCAGGCATGGTCAATCAGCCACTTGTTTGCCATGGGCATATGAAACAACGGGAACTTTGTGCTTTGATATTACAACAACATTTGGTTTCTTATTTAATATGCACAGTCATTGTCAAAGTATTGTGATTAAAAAAACATTCCTCTCATATCGCTCCGGTGGGTGGTCATTTCCATCAGACTCCGAGCATCTACCAGGGGCCTGGGAATGCATCAGACTTTCAGTGCTCCTAGAATGGCACTCGTTTACTGAGATTGATGTTGGCGTTGCTGAGCTCTGTTGGAGACACTCCTCCAACTTAGGAGCCACAGCCGAAAGTGTGGGCAGGCAGATAGATTACTGGTCTATAGTTGGATGGCGTTTGGCCCTTATTGGGGTCCTTCATGACCAGTATCGTCCTGTCTTCTGTTAGCCAGCCAGA
Source organism: Electrophorus electricus (assembly GCF_041902795.1). Taxonomy (NCBI): domain Eukaryota; kingdom Metazoa; phylum Chordata; class Actinopteri; order Gymnotiformes; family Gymnotidae; genus Electrophorus; species Electrophorus electricus. Next base: position 38,060,795 of record NC_137497.1, on the reverse strand, counting down.
ATGGGAGCCAGTCTTTAGTAGGTGGTCATTTGTTCTGCTAGTCGGTCCATGCAGAGCTGTTTTATACCCAGCAGGCACGGAGCATGTCAGGGCCTGGGGCTGTCTAGTTCTTCATGTCTCTGACCTGCTCTTGGACACCTGCTATTGTAATGCTGCCTGGATCCTTCTCTGGGAGACTGATGTGGCCAGCTGTGAGATCTCTTCACCACTGAGAACTGGTGTTTTATGATGATTCATTCTCTCCTATGCTATTCCAGTACTGTTTCAGCTCTGGGTGGACCCACAATCTGGGTTCTGTTGTGCTGAAACAGCTCCGGAGGGTTCACTGGAGGGCATTTTGGCTGCTGCTTCTTTTCTGTATCTCTGCAGTCTGGAGGCCAGTGTTGGGACCCTGATGGGGCCTGGCTGCAGATGATTGTTAAGTCAGTACATTCATTCTTTGAACAGGTAAAACAAGAACAAAGGCTTAGAAAGACTTCCTTAGAAATATATTTCCTATGGTAAATTAAAGGGACAAAAATTTTCCAAATCTTCACATTATGAAACAGCTGGAATACTGACAGCTTTTGGCATGGATATTTCATAGATTCTGTGCTAAATCTATTTTAGACGTGGCTGCCTTCATGTGGAGCACCTGATTTATGTAGCATAAACTGGTTTATTTGAGTACTACAAAGCAGTTTAATTCTTCATCTCATGAGTTGCACTTTATAGCCAAATGTAAAAATAATTTATAATCACTTTCATAAATATTCTTTGCAACTTTTTGGTGCTAACAATTACTTAGTTTTTTTTAGTTGGTTTGTTGAAATTTTTGTGTCCAATCTTCAGATATCCAGGAGAACTAGGTAGATGTTTCCACTAGTTCCATGATGTGTGGATAGAGTATCTTAGTCATCTTTACTGAAACAAGCTTGCAGTCTTAAATGCTGAAAATACTTGCCAATAATGAACCTAAATTTATTAGGTCTTGTAAATATAAATTTTTAACATTTTATTTTGATATTTTGTGTGTGTGTGTGTGTGTGTGTGTGTGTGTGTGTGTGTGTGTGTGTGTGTGTGTGTGTGTGTAGTGGTAGATTGAAACCTTATACAGCTGTGCTTTATTCAACAAATAAATCTGCCTGTTTTATGTCAGTGTTGACCAGACTCATGATATGGAACAGAACTGAATTTCTCCCCTGTGGTGGAGAAGGGGAAAAAAATAATATATATATATATATATATAAACTATATAAATCAGATTTTCTAAAGGGGCTGCAAATGTCCTAAAGGATTCATCTGAGTTCTGTTGACATGCAGGTCAGGTTTTCTGAACAGGTAGCTCATAAAACCACTTTTCACATTATGAAATGTTGTCTCACCATTTATTACAACAATGGATGATGTCATTCCATGTGTCTTATCTCTGCTGTGAAAGCCCCTGGATATTTTTTGTAAGAATTGGCAAGGTTTTTGAATTTGTCTCTTTGTCCTCTCCCCTTGCTGAATGCTTGGAACCGTCCTCACCATTGGTCTCTGTGCCTTAAGGTCGGCAGTATTTTGTTTTTCTTTGCACAAGGATTAAAGCTCCCTTGTTCTGAGTGTTGGCATGAAACCCCTATTAACTCTGTAAGCATACAGTTTGTGTTAACTTCAGGGCAGTTTTGTGGTGCTTTATCTACCAACAAAACCCAGTTGTGGACCCACCACTGAAATAAACCAGCAGTGGCTTTTAGCTTTCCTCTCCATTAGCTGCATGTCTTTTGGGGGGTGGACCAACACAGATACAAATGAGATGCTGTTGAACCTGAACTTGAAAAAACTTCCAGCATAGTAATCCTTGACCCACTCACATCAGTGTGCCCATGATCTCATCACTTAACACCCTCAAAACCTCACTGCTCATCGAGATGCTTTAGGCTCCCACCCGCACCCCCATGCTGTCAACACTTTGAACATACTGAGAGAACAATACCCTTGCGGTCATTGTCCACACACATCCTCTTGATGCCTGACAAGTGCCAGCTCTGCAGTGTGAAATAACAGATTGTGTGTACAGATGGGGCCTATAAAAATTCAGGATGTACTGAGAGATTCTCGCTGCACTCGCGCTCTCATCAGCCGCTTTTTTTAATCAAAGAAACAAGGCTTTCCAGTGCTGTCCAGCGTCCCCTAGGCTCTGACACACGGGCATGTATTAGTTTGATTTAAAAAAACCCCCAAAAAAACCAAACAGTGAACAGTTTATCTGAGTTTGACCCTGCCTCTGTTTGTTTGTAAGAGCATGAATGGTTTAGATGGAACTGAGCAGGAATACTACCCTGTGTCGCAGGGAATGTGACTCTATGTGGTGGGTGGCAGCCTTGTGTGGGTTTGGGTGTGTGTGGATAGATGCTTACTAGTGTTGGAATACTCAAGTACATAACTTGATACAAAATTTCTATAGCCATGGTGCCTATACCCTGTGGCCCTGGGTGCAAAATGCAAGACAAACACACGTAGCGATTTTAATACTTTTGAAGAATTGTCAGTTACAGTTGGTAAATTGTGGCACCACCCTGATTAACAGGGAAAATGTACCAATTTTAATAAATTTATTAATAACTAATAATTCAGTCTCAACTCATGAAAGTTGCCAATTCAATATGGGATTATTTCTCATCTACCAAACATCATAATATCACTGTAACAGCATCAGTCTTGCCCACTAGCCTCTACTAGTTTGCCAACCGCCACTGATGTCTCGCACCAGGTTTCTGTCCTGGTCAGAGGGTGTGGGTGTCCACCCAGAACATGAGATTGGGGTCGTCTTGCCGTAAGTTGAGCCCTTGTTACATTGGCCCCTTCAAGGTGCTCAGAAGAGTTAACCCGATCCCTTGTTGAGTTCTAACCCCACTTTTCACATCTCGTTGCTGAAACTGGTACACTATAGCCCCTTCTCCTCGAACTCAGCACCTGTTACTCCTCCAGCTCCCCTGGATATTGAGGGTCAGCCTGCCTACTTGGTACGTTCATGGGAACTGCCCAGCAGCATCCTATACCCCTCGTTCATCGTGGATTTCCACACCTCCCATCAGTGTCGCCCTGGTTCTAGGGCCCGGTGTTGGCTGAGGGGGGCTAGGGTTGGGGTGTCTGGTGCTGCCTGTTCGAGGGGGGATTCTGTAACTGGAGATGCATGCGTGTGTTCAATTGGATCGTCCGGACAGCACAGAGAGAGTGAGGGAGGGTCCATTAACTTCCGGCGTCAGGTTAGTGTGCTAGAAGTTAAGGTCAGTCTTTGGTCCAGCTGCCAGATTTGCGGTGAGAGTAGTGTCCTTTCTGTGAAATTGTCTGATGACTCTTAAGAGTTTGCTGTTCCATGGAGTCATTGGAATCCAGGGTTCTTAGTCTGAGGGTTTGGACCTTCAGATCTGGCTCTAGTGAGAGTCACATATGCCTTTGTGGGCAGACCTTTTCTGAACTTAGAGTTTTCAGTTATATCTTGGAAGAGATGAAGCCTGCCTAGGTCATGCAAATTCAATAACCTCTGATCACGATTGGGGGGAAATAATTTAAGAGATATAGGAATACGGGAATACATAGGATCTGCCACATGAAGTAATAAAGGAATAATAAAAAGAAAGAAAATCATATATTCCAATCCATTTTTGCCTCTTGGTCTTGGAATGAGGGTAGAGCAATTAATAATCAGTTCAGTTACTTTCCTGGTTTCTAGCTGTTACAAACTACTAACTTTAATATATTGTTTAATTGGTTGATATAGGATTTCTGGTAAACAGAACTAGGAATGAGTAACAATTTTTTTACAGTATGCATGAGGCAAGCAACATACAGATGAGGTAATCTGGGTAAAGAATACAAATTAATGAGGTACAAGTCATGAACAGAATAATGCAACAATAGGTACTTATTAAATTACAGGAACAAATGTCTATAGATTAAGTGGTAAATTGTTACTTTGTGAATCTGTGGAATGAGAACAGTTACTTGGCCTGGTAGGGATTTGAGTCTAATGGAAGTTATGGTCTCAGATTCTTACAATATAACCAGTCAGGTAAGTTTTTCACCTTCCCATCCATCAGTTTTTACCCCCTAAGGAAAGGGGGTTGAGGGTCAGAAGCCAGGCCACCTTGACAACTAGGTGATTTTATGGCTTTGTTGCTCAGCACCAGCGTGTCCCAGGTCTGGTTTGTGGTCTGGGGGGTGGAAGCGAGTGCCCCTTTTGACCAGGTTAGTGGTTGTGCTAAAGGCCTATATCCTATACAAGTTGTGTTCTCTTTTATTAGCTTCTTTCATAAGGGACCTGGTTTGGACAAAGGGTAGGTGTTAGCTGGATACTTTTTATTATGTATTTTGAAAACATTTTTTTTCTGGAAGTTTTTCTACAGGGAGAGCCATTACACTCATCAACCACTGCTTTGTAATTACAATTCCTGGCTGCTTTAGTAGGTGTACCTATAATGAATGGCCACTTTATTAATATCTGCCCTTTCACAGTTGGAGCTTCTGATTGGTCAGAAAGCAGCATGAAATGATGAACCCTTCCTGCCAGGTGTCAGCAGTCCATGCTGGTAAAGGTGGAGTAATGGTGTGGGGCAGGTTTTTTTTGGTGCACCCTGGGTCTTCTGAAACTGTGAATGAATGTTTGGCCAGTAGAGCTTACCTCAGCATTGTGGCCCACCAAGTTCATCCTTTCATAGCATCTGTTTACCCTTTGGCAGAAGGACACTTTCAGCTGGACTGTCCAGCATGCCACAAGGTTTGAATAGTCATGTATTGTTTACAGGAACATTACAATGAATTTTCCTTACTTCCCTGGCCTTCACAGTCCCAAGATGATAATCTTATGGAGCATCTCTGGGATGAGGTAGAATTGGCTGTTCAGAGCATGTCAGTACCTCAGTCTAATTTGCAGCAACTGCAAGAATCTATCCTGCATAAGCCAAGATGCCTGCAGACCAATTTCAACAGCTAGAGAAATCAATGCCATGGCAAATTTCTGCAGTAGTGAAGGCCAAAGGACCAACATGCTTGCATTTTCTCCTTCCTTTTTAAAACTTAGAATGGAATTTTAATTTAGGAACTCGCATGCAGCAAGAGATTTTGACCTGAGTAGACTTATGTTTTTACAGAGTAATTATTAAGCATGAATGCAATTGATCAGTGATGCATGGGACTCACCACATTTGGAAAATCATAGATGCTCGTGAGCTTCGCTTGCTCTCCACTCCACAGACCTTTCATAAGTTTCACATCTGCTTGACATAAAACATTGGGATGTTTGTGCCAAAACGGCAGCCAGTCTCTCACTGTGCTGTATTTCTGTGCTAACCAAATGCCATTTTTTATTTTCACTTAGTAACCAACTCTGATGTGGCTTACTCTTCCTTGTGTGTTGCTTTCTTTGAAGGGATGGCTGGTGCCATAAGCTCGTGACTTGTGAAAGCTTACTGATGTGACCATTATACTAAGTAATTGTTGATAACTGATTCTCATCATCTCATTAGTTCTCTAAGTAGCTATATAAATTAGCTAGTTACATTGCTAATTTAACTACCTAACCATCAGAACTACTGTAAATGAATGTTACAAAAACTTGGTCTAGGTGAATTCAGTGAATCGGAAACTTCTTGGAAGTGATAATAGTTTGTTTATTAGCTACATCCATGTAAAGTCAGATCTAACAGATATACATGTTCTCTCCATACATTAGAACTAACCCAAGCACAGTGGTTGCCTTACTCTCAGAAACAAAGAGAAAGCATATGTCTATGTTTACATCACAGAGCAGGATCCAGTGGTATCACATGTTATAACAACAAAAACACTCCCTCATTTCTCTGGAACAGAGTTATACCCATGCACACCCTTTACAACCTACTCTTAAAGCAACAATGTACTTTTTTGATTGTTCAATGAACACCCTTACTGGGTGACCCATTTAGGAATTAAAGTTCCAGAGAAGTGTTTTTCATTGTAAATACACATGGATTTAACTGTGTGCCATTATTCAGGGGCTATTTCATGTAATGACCGGCTGTTCAACCACACACCTTACACAAGGAAATAAGGTTTCATTTAAACAAACTCAAAACACTGCCCCTATTTAGCTTTGTGTCCCTGTAAACAGTCCTTGACTTGCATTCTTTGCCAGTGTGCTGGCAATGAATGCAGAGCTAATGATCGATCGGAATTGGTCTGTAATCATGTTTGTAATCAAGCTTTATTAAAGTTAATGTGAATCAGAAATCTGAAAATGTTTTTGCTTCTCTAACTAGAGTGAATTGGATATTTTATGAGCGGGACATGAATTTATCAAGTGGCGTTTGATTAGGCACATGTTTCAAAACTAAATGATCTGTATGCTAGACTGCATTCTATCATGGAGGATAATGAATCCATGTTTTTATTTTATGACTGCACACTGCTGGATGGTCAGTAATTGGGTGAGGAATATTAGTTTGATTTTATAACCGTGAATAGAAAGGCTGAGCACTGATAAAGGTTAAATGTATACAAAATATTTTAGTTGATACAATTGCCATATCTCCCCAAAGCAGATTGTAGGTGACTTGCATTCTTGATAAAATGCTGGGTAAAATGTGCAAATAAGTTGGAGTTCTTCAGTACTCCACCTTCTTCAAATTGTAAAGATTTGATTTACCAGGGCCATAACTGCGGTATTTCCGCTACAGGGAACAAAGGCATTGGAGCAAACAATGAAATATAAACCTCCTGCATGTTCCTGCTAGCTGGTGTTAACGCGAACTAGAAAACATGCCATGATTATTTATTAGCACCCCTTTTAGAAGTTGTTTAAAGGAAGCCAAATGTCAATGCACTTTGACTAAAGATTCCAGAAAAACAAGAGCATTTGTCAAAGAAATTATATCACTATGAATCTTTGTTAGTATGTCAAAGGGCATAAATTAAGTTTACAATTATTGTTATTGTTATTATTATTATTATTATTATTATTATTAAATTATTATTTCAGGTTGACTTTAAAATAAGCAGGAAACAGCAGGCAGAAGGACCCCTGCCCCTGACACACAAGATTAATAATAGTTGGTGATTCATCCCCAGTTTGTGTGTGTTTCTGAAAACTCAGCACTTTTACTTTTTACAGAATATGTCAGTAGGGAATTAATATAAATTTGTACAATATAGTCAATATATATTTCAACTGAATGTTGTGGAGCATCACGAAATGCATGAGTAAGTGTGAAGAGGGCATTTGTGAGGTGAGATGTGAAACATTTGATCTACAGATCTTTATGCAGCCTTTAATGTATCTTTGACATTAGCATGAATGTGACAGGCATTTATCACAATAAAGGAGCGCTATATTGTAGAGCTAAAGAATACATTTTCCCATCATAACTAAGCCCTTCTACTTGGTAATATGGAATTTTGCAGACATATGGACACACATGTATCAAACACTGCTGCAGAACTCTACCCTTCTCTCCACTTGCTGCTGCTTGGGCCTGACCTCCTTTGCTCTTTAAAAATTTCCATCCTACTGAAGGAAAACAGTCATTGCCCTAGAATGCTTTCTCCGGCCAGTGATTATTTTGGTTTCTCTTTCAACTTTCCACATCCTCCTATTTTCCTTCATCCATCATTTCAGAGGCGACACAGAAATATGCAACACCAGCGGCCCCCGCATTCTTTTACAGTGCCTGTATTGTTCTTGCTTTCCCTCTGTCTCTCTTGCTATGTCTCTCTCATTTCATTTTATTATAATGTTTTATAATGCTGCATAACTCAAACAATTTTGCCAAAGCAGTACAAAAGTGAAGTCATCTGTAAAAAGGAAGATTCTCTCTCTCTCTCTCGCATTTAAAGTCTCCTGGGACAGGCGATTTCCACCGATGGCTCCCAGAGTGGCAGGGTGCTGAGAGTGGGAGAGCCTTTGGTTTGACCCCACTTCTTCTGTCTACACGCAGTCACTTGCAAACTATCACCCTCTCACGAAGCCTGCAGTTTGGCCCGCAGGCCGAGCCGTCGGCATGCAGAGTGGACGCAGCGCGGGGCGGCTTTCGGATATTGTAAAAGTGTAGTCATGACCGATCGAGACAGATGTGGTATGTGTGCGGCTGAACGATCAAGTGCACACAAGGAGTCAGTGTGAGAGAGAGAGTATGTGTAAGTATGTATAATTTTAAGATTATAGAGAGATGACGGACAGTCTGCACATGATGTGGTCATCATTCTTAATGGGATAATAAGGATGTTGAAACTCATTTGTTGACATCTTAAGTGAACTAGTTTAGGTGTTTATTTTTGCTTGAATCTAAATATTAAAGATCTGTATGTTCTGGAATGAATGAAGAATGTCCATTCCCTCTGACTTTGCACTGAGCTACATCTGATGGCTTAATAAAAGACCAATGCGCATTGATGTAGCCCAGTGGGAATTCTGAACGGTGCGTTCTGTCATGTTTCCTGGGAACACTAGGTTCACTTTAGCTTCTTTTATTGTCTGATCTTCTCTTTTTTCACGAATTCAGACCAGCTGACACAAACACAGCCTGTAAAATCTACTGAGAATTATGGGTCTTGCCATTGGATGACCCAGAAAATAGTAGACTATTATAAACAGTATTTGCCCCCTTATAAATAGAGCTGGTGAACCCCTGGGAATACAAGCTCCTCTTTTATGTAGTGTGCCATGAGCTTGTGAATGGTATGTTAGAAAGATGTTAAATCTTGGAGATGGATTTGAAGGTTGTGCTCTGAGTGCTAGAGCTTGAGTGTCAGGGAGGCCCTCGATATAATGCAGGGTTTCAAGTCTATGTGCCAGTTCATGAAAAAGTATGCAGTCTTTACTTTAATGGCCTCCAAGGAGACAATCACAGTGGAGACAATGCAGTTGGGGCATTCTCTTCACTTCTGCAGGCAGAGGTTCTTTTACTTTAACCCTTTCTGCCCCACACCATATTGGAAAAAAAACAAAACAAAAAGCGCTGACCCAGAGCAGATCAGTGTGCTCTCTCGCGGTTTCAGACCGCCTTTTCTTCTCCTTCCAAATGTGTCACCAGTGTTCCTCACATGCACACAGAGCCACGCCTGTTTCCTTGTGGGACTATTTTACATGTAGCACGTGTAGATTGAATAGGCCTTTCAGTTATGCTCTCAGCCTGTTCAGTAGAACACATACTCAAGCACAGCTGCTAATAATGACGCCGGTACTAACATTAAAAACGATGATCCTCGCTAAACGTCTTCCTCTTACCGTATAAATGGAAATGAGAAAGGTCAGATTGTACATGGATAAAAGCAAAGTAGGCACACCATACAATAGCCCCAGTTACCAGTGCACATGCACATACACGTGAGCCTTGTTTTGACTGTACAAAACACTCAAACTGAGTCACACTTGCTCCCACATGCATGTATGCTTGTGTCACTTTTCCACTTGCTGGGAAGCTGGAGCCAGAATCCTCAGGGGGATGGAGACAGGGTGGAGGCTCACCGCTGGTTTGTTCCATTCATTGCTTAACCAGATGTAAATCATAAGACACTGAGGCCAAACGCAAGCACTGGATTCAAGCTGTCACAATATGAAGTTTATATTTTCAAATAGTCATAGTTTATATTTTCAAATATATAAGAATAAAATATTTTAAATAATCAAGGCTTAAATGCCATTAGAATTGTTACATTAAATAATTTAGATTTTCTGTGGTGTAACAAAAAGCCAAATGTCCCAAGAACTCTCATCAATATTAATAACTCAAAAATGTGAGGCTCCACTCCATTCTCCAGGCCCTCGTGTGTGCTGCTCTGCATTAGTAGAGGTTTTCCTCTCCAGCTTCAAGAACGCTTCCTGGCATCTCTTGCTCTGGTGTACGTGGTGATGGCCTAATAAGGCTACGTAGCCTGAGTTATACTTTTGGGAACATAACAGAGTCATCAGTGCATAGGTGTACTCACATCCTAATATGGTCTAATAGGATGCTGTAGACAAAAGCTTTGTCCAGTAGCAGAGGGTTTAAACAAGTTCTCTGGGTTAAATTACAGAGCTTTCTTCCATTCTTCGGTCTGAGTCATCAGGGTGTGTGGCAGGATAAACATGAAATTCTAAACCACAATTTTTCCAACCCTCTATTATACTTGAATTCCATGCAATTTAGTGTTGCTAAATAACTGATAAAGTGATAATGGATGTTAAAGTTGGTAACCCATCCGTGTAGTGTCATAGTGTCGAGAATCTTGATCCTTTTTTTACCTGGATCTTCCTGGAGTTAAGATTGCTGTCGTTTAGAAGTGATGGAACATACCATCTGTTTATTACACTGTGATAAAATGAAAGACTACTTTGTTAAACTAGAAAGAATGGGCAACGCCAGGGAATGTGGCTAGTCAGTTCTGTGGTAAAATACTGGTTTCATTCAAAACCATATAATACATTAGAGTCAGATGCTAGTGCTCTTCTTTCACATCGAGTCAGAATGCAGGATTATACACAAGCCCCTCGCATCATTACACACAGCTACCCAGAAAGTAGAAGCTGTAGGCCATCTCTTGTTTAGCCATCCTTTATCAATGGTGAGTATTGGCAGTTGGCTGGAGAGCTTCCACACTTATGTGTGATCCTGAAACGTGTATTTAAAAAAAAATTAAAAACCTCCAGCAACACTGCTATCCCTGACGGGTACCCATTCAATACCCACAACAACTTCACTACCATGCCAGTGTTCCTGCCGTGTTGAGAATGGTCTGCCAAAAAAATAATGTCCAGTCAGAAAATGACCAGTGATAAGCAAGGTATAGGGTGTTGAGTTGGGCACTGCAACAGATGGGAGCCAGAGATGTTATAGTAATGTGGCCCCTGAGTGTATGCGTCAGGAGCCAGAGATGATACTGATGGATAACTGACCCAACCAGATATACTTGTATTCATTTGAATATGAAAAGCTTGTTTACAAAGCTCTTACACCATATCTAATAAATGTATATAGTGGTTTAATATAGAAATACTTCTGTACAATATCTGTATTATTTATAAAAACTATACAAAAAAACTAATCTTTTTTAGATACCTGAATTTTCATCACAGATAAATGTGGTTAATTGTTTTCTCTCTGCACTCCCTGTGTTTACTAAAATCTTTACATATGTTTTAATAATAGATATGATAATGATATACCTTGCCCATATTCTTGGTGTGATGATGATATTTAAGAATAATTGTATTGTCTTTTTATAAACGTATACATTGCCGCCTTTAGTCTTTGGCCATCCATTGGTGTTTTAGATGGTGAAAGTGCTGGTGTCTTCATCATCCGACTCGGGTGCCGCGTTGTCGGTCGGGTGCTCGCGAAGCTTGAGAGAGACCTCGACCGGCACCGGCATCTCGCTGCCCTGACGGAGGCGCCTGCCGGTTTGACCGCAGCGCTTGGCGAGCTTTATCATGTGGTCCTTGAAGGAGGAGCCGACGAAGATGTAGAGAACAGGGTTGAGGCAGCAGTGCATTAGGGCCAGGCTCTCAGTCACCTGATTGGCCCGGTCCAGCCCCTTGCTCGTCTTGCAGTCTTTCACCAAGGCATAGATGGTGTCGAGGGCCCGCACAAACTTCACAACGCTGTAGGGCAGCTGCGTGAGGAGGAAGACCCCTACCACGGCTATCAGCACCCGGAACGTCTTCCACCTTTGAACCCCTCTCACCCCTGACGTGGCCGCCTGGCTCAGGGCCCTGCCCACCTGGCAGTAGCAGAACAGCATCACCACGAAGGGCAGCAGGAAGCTCAGCAGCACCTCCAGGAACTCCAGGCTGGCTTTGGCCCCCTGTGCCATGGTGACTGGGTACACGGCTCTGCAGGCCTTACGCCCGCCAGAGTGCTGCTTAACTGTGGCCAACACCAAGTCTGGCAGACCGAGTACACAGGCCACCGCCCAGACCAGGAGGCACAGTAGCAGTCTCTGCCTGCGAGGGTTGCCTCTGGCCAGGCTGAGGGCGCTGGCCGAGCGCTGCTTGAGTGCTCGATAGCGGTCCACGCTGATGCAGGCCAGCAGTAGCATGCTGCAGCTGAAGTTGGTGGTGTAGAAGGCGGAGGTGATCTTGCAGGCAGCCACACCAATCTCCCATCCATTGATGGCATCCGCTGCCCAGAAGGGCAGAGTGAAGAGGAGGAGGAGGTCAGCGAAGGCCAAGTTGAGGATGAAGACATCCGTCAGGGTCCGCAAGCGCTTCCGGGACAGGTAGACAAAGACAACCATGGAGTTTCCTGCCAGGCCTACCACAAGCGCCAAAGTGTATACCACAGGGAGGAAGAGAGCAGCAAAGGAACGAACATCCTTTTTGTCACACACCGTGTGGAAGTCTTCATAGTTTTCATAATGCTCATCATAGGAGCTGTCATTGAAATGGTCATCATAGTCAAAGTCTGGATGGGAACCCATCGTGACCTGAAAGAAAGATGAGTTACATTAAGTTTGCTTGAACATATGGACTAGACAATGTCAGTCTGTGGAGACTTCGTCAGGTTCACTGGCAGCTTTGCCTCTAGCAGTTGTCTTCACTGGCCAAGAACAGTGAGCTTTATTGCCTCTTTATTCACATGTGCGTAATAATAGGAGAATAATTTCTCATTTCTTTTCTCTTCTACCGGGAGGCACATACAGTTTTCTGCTCATATTTCAAAGCGCCTGAATGGTAGCCCATTTGACTCAGCTTCCATTTTACAGTCATGTATTATGAAATTACCTGATGCAGCAGAGGATCCATCTTACTTGTACAGGGTTTAGTTCCAGCCCTGTGCCAACCACACCTTACTCATTTAATCATGGTCTATAGAAAGATCAGGAGGCTTTCTTCATTGTTCTGTAGATCTCTGCAAGCTTCCTTGTATTTTCACCTGCACTCATTCAACAGGGATTGATGGGCAAAACACTTTTAGCCACAGTAAAACTAGGCATGGTCCACTTTACACTGACACACTATGTCTTTTCTGAAGTCAAATGTCAGCTTTCTTTGTAAATTTCCTGGTTTAGACCAGAAGACGTTCTGTTTAACAAATGTTACTGTAGGGACCTTTTACAATTATGGGATTTTCATGCTATTTACACAAATGTCAGTACCCAGAAAACAAACACATCTGTGCGTAATAGTCATGGAATGTCTAATGGCATGGTTGATGCCTCTGCATTAGAGTCCAGAGTTTTGTTTTTCTAGACACGGGATACATTCTCTCTGTTACTTTCCTATTGAGTTTGAGACTTGGTTTCTTCTCTTCAGCTTAGTAAGCAGCACTGATGTATTTATTTATTTGTTTGTTTATATATTTTTTTCACTTCAATGGCCACGAGAAACATTTATAGTTTAATGTGTTGTTTCAAGGGCCACGGGGTGCTTGTGAAAAGTTTTGCTTTCCTGTTGGAGGCAGCTTCCACATCACTTTGATAAAGGAATTTAAGAGGGCAATATTTTATCAGAAGGAGCCTTTGTTATGATGGATGGAACATATGGCACAAAATGAACATGTGTTTAATGTGATCCTCTGGGCTTCCTGGGTGCATGGCATCACACAAAGAATAGCTGCACGAGATAAATGTGATAAAAAGGAAAAAGCCAGATCCTCTGAGGGTAGCATGAGGGTTAACAAATGACCTGCTGCAGGTACTGTAGAGCAGGGAAAATGCTGCACTTACTCTGCCGTCACTGGGGACACCTACTCTCAAACGCTCCTGTCATGCCCCAGTGTGTACCACCTACCATAACCATCATCTTTTGCCACTATCGCACTGCTGGTATACTGGTTTCATATCAGCAGTGCAGCTTCAGTGGGAAAGTCTGTCATGCTCAAGGACGAGTGACGAGTTCCAAAGTAAGAGGGAGAGTGTCTGTCTGTGTGTCTCTGTCTCTGTCTCTGTGTGTGTGTGTGTGTGTGTGTGTGTGTGTGTCTGTGTGTCTGTGTGTCTGTGTGTCTGTGTGTCTGTGTGTCTGTGTGTGTGTGTGTGTGTGTGTGTGTGTGTGTGTGTGTGTGTGTGTGTGTGTCTGTGTGTGTGTCTGTGTGTGTGTGTCTGTGTGTGTGTCTGTGTGTGTGTCTGTGTGTGTGTATGAGAGAGAGATAGATACTCAGTGTTGTCTGTTAAGTCACATATTTTGGCATTCCAGTCCTAAAGATAACAGTACTGAGATTTTGGTTTTAGAGCGCTAACTACAGTGAAGTCAGTACAAATCATACAGTTCTAATCGAATCAATAATTCTTGTCTATTATGAGCAATCATTACTACTTTTATTAGAGAATAATTATATAACAATAATCAGTTAGTTTTTTATGATTGGGTAAAACTGATATGTAAGTTAAAGGTTCTGTTTTGGTGAAAAATAATAGGTGCAGGTGAGAGATTTCTGAACAGCGTCACTTGAGTCTTGGCTAAAAGTGCTGGAGTGGTAATCAGAGTGCAGCTCCCTGCTCTCACCTCCTCTCCTCCTCTCCTCCCTGCTACAGGCACACAGTTCAAAAATGCCCAGCAGCCATGTACACTGAGTCTCAGGGTAGGTGTGTATGCATGTCATTTAGAGACCAACATTGAACAGCATGTGATGTAAAGAGCTGTCTCCACCCAGTTTATTAGCTCAGTTTATCTTAGGCACTTAGGCGTTTGGTTTGTAGTGCTACATTTAGTTTCTCAGGTGGTTCATTTTATACTGGGAAAGGCATGCAGGGCCACTTGTGATGTTTCACGAATTACATTTGGGTAAATCATAAAATGTGTTTTGAGTAAATCACTCATTTCTGTTAAACCAACGTGTCTAATATAGCAAACGTAAATGGTTAATCAAACATTATCTAGAAAAAAGATTGACCGTAAAGTCTGACCTATAAATATTACAGGTATTATAGTCATAAAGCAGAAATCTACTCACTTTTGTTGATTTTCTCCCACCTGATTGTAATATCGACTGGACTACACTGCCCCAGTGTAATACCTCACAGCTACTCCACACTCACTGTGCCACACTGCAGCCTGGCAATTAAAAAGGTTCCTGAAAGAACCTGTTACACCCTCTGACACAGAACACATCCTTCACCTTCATACAAGAAAAAGCTTTGCTTGTTTATAGATTCTTAAAAAAATAAATCTGCTATTTAGCTTAGCAACTTAGCTATTGTTCTTCTGAAACCTTTAAGGCAAAAGATATTTCTCTTATGTACTCAAATGCCCTACCAGTTTCTTAGTTGGCAAAGATCCTCATGTATCCTTATTTGTTATGAACTTTAGATCTAGTCATAGACAAAATATATGAGTCACACTTGGGAGCATGATAAGGCTAATATGGCAGGGGAGTTGCACTGTAATCAACCTTCTCTATCTCCTGCAGTTACTCGCCTGTGAGCTTAGTTGCCCCCTATTTATTGTTTGTTTGTTTTTGGGTTTTTCCCCCCATTGGAAGCAGTTTTATTTGAATGTTCATTTTCAGACCACTAAATGCAGTGATCGATATCACCTGCCACTCCTATCTCACACTGATTTAAGTTTATAAAATAAAGAAAAAGTTCCATAAAATCCCAGTGAGCTGAGTTAGTCAGAGGACCGCTTCTTACCTTGAGCGTGATTCGCCCTTTCCAGACGAGCTCCGTTGCCTAGATGCGTTCACTCAACCAGAGCAGAGTTCCAGACAGCACTTCTCAGTGCTGAGGAAGGGAACAGACATAACAGAACAGTCTGACTGAAGGATGCCTGCTCGCGCTTGTGCGTGCATGCATCTGTGTGTGCGTGCGTGCGTGCATGCATGCGTGTGTTTGTGTGCTTGGCTGCACGTGGGACTGAGTAAGTTATACAACAGGATTCCCCAGCTCTTATACCATACTCTGAAGCTTCTACACCCTTTCCTTCTCATATTTTTTTCCTTGTCACACTTATTTTTTCTTTCACATTTTAATTTTCTTCAGCTGCTTTCCATGACGGTAAATTTGATGGTTTGTTTTTTAATATGAAGTCCAGCTTTTATTATCCACTACATTTGTCCAGCCTGTGCATAATAAGCCGTTTTAGCGCAGTGCATTTTAATAAGCTAAACACACAGTACCCAGTTTCACAGTTCAGACAGACAGTTCCTGCTGATTCTCTCCCTCTTTCCCGGTCTCACTTTTTATCTGTTCACTTTTTATTTATGTGCTGAATCACCAAGCTCTGATTAACAGATCATTGAGGCTTTAGATATACTTCCCTCCTTACTGCATCTCTCTCTCTCTCTCTATATATATATATATATATAAAATTAAGATATTGTATTTGTAAACTAGCTTCAGAGTTTCAAACCTCCAGAAATGTTATACTTGCACTTTGTCTTGTAAGTTCATACTACAGAAAATAAACGTGGTAACATTAACAAATGGGACAATAAAGCAGGATTCATTTAAAATATTCAAATCGGCTTCACAGGGAAAAAATCCTAAAAGCCAAAGAGAAGATGCCAAGAATGGGGGGGAAAGGCACTGTAGCGTCACTTCACTGCTGTAGACGTCACGTACTGCTGTAGGTTTTGTTTTTAATTTAATGGTTGACAGTTACTACCTCACTTACCTCATTTCCCAGATTTAGGGGGGAAATACCTTTTGTGACCGGATAAACGTGGGAGATGGGTTGAGCAGGATGCTGCTGATTGCTTATGAAGGATTCCTGGGAATCCTCTTCATCTGTAATATTGTGTAATAATTCTGTTAAGTGGCAGGTCTACAGGCATGGGTACAAGCTGCCCTGGATTTTTGTTGTTGTTGTTGTTGGCACAGCAGAACGCACCTGTTCGCCACCAGAATGGCCAGTGATACTTGCGATTTTCTGGGTTGTCTGCTAGGCATGACAGGGCATGCCTTCAGTCTCTCATCCTCAGGGTTGTGTTGCTGGATGTGCTTTCATAAGAATGCAAAACACACACCCAAAACACACACCCACACAGTCCTACAGCTCAGCCAGAGTTGAGGGAAGCCTTTTCTGCATGTGGGGGTGGAGGGGGTAGGGTGCGTTTAACTGTGCATGTGCTTTCTTGGTTAATTTCTCTATATTGAACCTCTACATTGAAACCCTGTGTGTCCGTGTGTGTGTGTGGCAGGTCTGGTTTGTCCTTTACCCTGTCACTGTAATTAAATGACAGTACAGGGCTATGTCTGCAGTGTACAACATAAATAGCATTATTCCAAAATCAAAGGGTTTGATTTTGCCCACACATGTGCCCATGCCCTCTACTCAGGCAACCTACAAGATCTGGTTTGAGATAAAGATCTGTTTTGCAGGACAAACCAAGGTTGATATTAGGACTTACTAAGATTTATGACTCACTAAGATCTTGCCTTTTTAAATATCTTATTCTTTTTGTATATATTTTTGTGTAAGCAAAAGCTGATATGCATGGCAATTAAAAGCATATGTTTGCATTGATGTTTAGGTGTTTGCACTGGTGTGTGTGTGTGTGTGTGCGTGCTTATGTTGTCCAACAGTTGTGAAGGGCTGCGAGTTCACTCACTAGCTTAATTTCTTTGGACTCTTGTATACACACAGATTGGTTCTTTTATCAGAGAGGAAGTATAGATGTTAATATTTTTTAAATAGTTAAAGGCTTCCGGTTTCTCTGGAAACCACAGTCCACTTCACTGCAATTTTGTCATCCTCTGCTAATTTTAATACTGTAAATTGTAGTTACTCACACAAGTGAGTACACAAGTCGTTCTTCAACTTTACAGCACATGGTGCAGAGAATGAGAGCTCCCTCTAGAATACAAACCCAAATGAACAAACCCATTACTAACATAAATGACCTGAAACATCTGACACTACTCCATGTTCATGAAAGTAGCTGTGTTATGAGCGGTGTAAATTTGAAAAGAAACTCTGTGTGTGTGTGTGTGTGTGTGTGTGTGTGTGTGTGTGTGTGCGCGCGCGCACGTGTAGAAGTAAAAAAAAACACACAGGCTGAGCACACAGCAAAAGCAACAACGATTAGACTGGAATTCCACCATAATCGCAGTAGAAGTTGGAGTTTGATGGCTCTGCCAACCAAAACATATAGAACATCTCCAAATCCTTTTCTCAGGTGGACCACTCATTGATCCTGGCAGACCTTTTCAGTAATATTCTGCAGACTCACACCTACTTGATTCTTTATGCATGCATCGTAATGATATTTTGAAAAAAGCTTGCCCTTTTTTTTTTTCCTAGGTGCAGGTAACCCAATGTGTAAGCTCGCCGTGGTGATGTGCAGGAGCAAGTCAGCTGACTTGAACAGTACCAGGTATCGCACTGAAATAATTTCTTTAGTGTTGTAACTTTTCTGTGTGCTTGCGTGTGTGTGTCTGTGTCTCTCCACAGTGTTCTAGAGGAAGTAGAGGTTGGGAATTTAGTTATGTGCTGATCAGCACATAACACTGTGTGTGTGTGTGTGTGGGGTGTGTGTGTGTGTGTGTGTGTGTGTGTGTGTGTGTGTGTGTGTGTGTGTGTGTGTGTGTGTGTGTGTGTGTGTGTGTGTGTGTGTGTGTGTGTGTGTGTGTGTGTGTGTGTACACGCATGCATGCTTTCTCCTAGTCTTGGATTGAACAAAGTCCCAAACCCAGCCAAGCCAACACAAAAATAAACATCAGCAGCTACTGGCCTTATTCCACTCTCGTCCTAACCTCCTCTTTATAAGCCTGTGTGACGAGGTCCACATCCACAGTGCACTTGGGCCCTGGCTATGGTCATCACTGAGGTCCAGTCGTCTGCATTCCTCTCAGTGAACCATGTCTAAACACAGACTTCAGCTCTCACCCGAAAGCATGTGGAGGGCGGTGCAGGGGAGAGATCGGGAGCGAAGCGGCCTATAGAAAGAGGGTTTAAAAGAAAATAAAGCATTGACAACTCAAAGAAAATCTTATTCATGACAAGGAATACAGGCAGGAAGTGGAGTGAGCAATTAGGCTCATCAGAGCTGCTTGTTTTCACCCGTCATGACGTTTCATGGACAGATGCGCAATTCACAGGATCAACACATCTGCTACATACAGACATTGTTCTGCATACAAGCAAGTGAGCATGTACTCGCACACATGCACAGAGAAGATGTAAAACCACTGTATACTTCTCATGTTGGCGAAACCGACACCTCTTCCTTCTTGCCTCCTGACTCATCTTTCCCTTTTACTCTCTACCTCCTCCCTCCCTATCTTTCTGTCTCTCTCTCTCCCTCTATTGTTGTTGCTGCAGTGACATGGCAGAATGGAAGTGGGTGTGGGTGGAAGGGGTTATTAGGGGTTACAGTGTGAGAAATGAGTGTGTGCCACTTAAAACCTCAGGGAGAATAACATCTCCACCCCGCAATGCTGACCCAGCCTCTTATAAACAACACAGAGATTGAGATTAAGACAGGACAAATCCGTTGGTTATTCTGATATATGAAATATTTGGTGGTTTCCACATTTTTCTGTATGTGCTTGGATGCGTATGTGTGCGTGTAGGTGTGGGTTAGAGTGTTGGAGATAGAGTTTAGGTGTGGGTTAGAGTGTTTAGGGGATAGAGTGTAGGTGTGGGTTAGAGTGTTTGGGGGATAGAGTGTAGGTGTGGGTTAGAGTGTTTGGGGGGATAGAGTATGTGTGGGTTTGAGTGTTTGGGTGGATAGAGTGTAGGTGTGGGTTAGAGTGGGGGATGAAGTGTAGGTGTGGGTTAGAGTGTTTGGGGGGATAGAGTGTAGGTGTGGGTTAGAGTGTTTGGGGGATAGAGTGTAGGTGTGGGTTAGAGTTTTTGGGGGTATAGAGTTTAGGTGTGGGTTAGAGTGTTTGGGGGGATAGAGTGTAGGTGTGGGTTAGAGTGTTTGGGGGATAGAGTGTAGGTGTGGGTTAGAGTGTTTAGAGGGATAGAGTTTAGGTGTGGGTTAGAGTGTTTGGGGGGATAGAGTGTAGGTGTGGGTTAGAGTGTTGGGGGATAGAGTGTAGGTGTGGGTTAGAGTGTTTAGAGGGATAGAGTTTAGGTGTGGGTTAGAGTGTTTGGGGGGATAGAGTGTAGGTGTGGGTTAGAGTGTTGGGGGATAGAGTGTAGGTGTGGGTTAGAGTGTTGGGGGGATAGAGTGTAGGTCTGGGTTAGAGTGTTTGGGGGGATAGAGTGTAGGTCTGGGTTAGAGTGTTTGGGGGGGATAGAGTGTAGGTCTGGGTTAGAGTGTTTGGGGGGATAGAGTTTAGGTGTGGGTTAAAGTGTTTGGGGGATAGAGTGTAGGTGTGGGTTAGAGTGTTTAGAGGGATAGAGTTTAGGTGTGGGTTAGAGTGTTTGGGGGGATAGAGTGTAGGTGTGGGTTAGAGTGTTGGGGGATAGAGTGTAGGTGTGGGTTAGAGTGTTGGGGGGATAGAGTGTAGGTCTGGGTTAGAGTGTTTGGGGGGATAGAGTGTAGGTCTGGGTTAGAGTGTTTGGGGGGATAGAATGTAGGTGTGCGTTAGAGTGTTTGGGGGGATAGAATGTAGGTGTGCGTTAGAGTGTTTGGGGGGATAGAGTGTAGGTGTGGGTTAGAGTGTTTTGGGGGATAGAGTTTAGGTGTGGGTTAGAGTGTTTGGGGGGATAGAGTGTAGGTGTGGGTTAGAGTGTTTGGGGGGGATAGAGTTTAGGTGTGGGTTAGAGTGTTTGGGGGGATAGCGTGTAGGTGTGGGTTAGAGTGTTGGGGGGATAGAGTGTAGGTGTGGGTTAGAGTGTTTGGGGGGATAGAGTTTAGGTGTGGGTTAGAGTGTTTGGGGGGATAGAGTGTAGGTGTGGGTTAGAGTGTTTGGGGGGATAGAGTGTAGGTGTGGGTTAAAGTGTTTGGGGGATAGAGTGTAGGTGTGGGTTAGAGTGTTTGGGGGATAGAGTTTAGGTGTGGGTTAGAGTGTTTGGGGGGATAGAGTATGTGTGGGTTTGAGTGTTTGGGTGGATAGAGTGTAGGTGTGGGTTAGAGTGGGGGATAAAGTGTAGGTGTGGGTTAGAGTGTTTGGGGGATAGAGTGTAGGTGTGGGTTAGAGTGTTTGGGGGGATAAAGTGTAGGTGTGGGTTAAAGTGTTTGGGGGATAGAGTGTAGGTGTGGGTTAGAGTGTTTGGGGGATAGAGTTTAGGTGTGGGTTAGAGTGTTTAGAGGGATAGAGTTTAGGTGTGGGTTAGAGTGTTTGGGGGGATAGAGTGTAGGTGTGGGTTAGAGTGTTTGGGGGGATAGAATTTAGGTGTGGGTTAGAGTGTTTGGGGGGATAGAATGTAGGTGTGCGTTAGAGTGTTTGGGGGGATAGAGTGTAGGTGTGGGTTAGAGTGCTTGGGGGGATAGAGTTTAGGTGTGGGTTAGAGTGTTTGGGGGGATAGAATGTATGTGTGGGTAAGAGTGTTTGGGGGGATAGAGTGTAGGTGTGGGTTAGAGTGTTTGGGGGATAAAGTGTAGGTGTGGATTAGAGTGTTTGGGGGATAGAGTTTAGGTGTGGGTTAGAGTGTTTGGGGGGATAGAGTAGGTGTGGGTTTGATTGTTTGAGGGGATAGAGTGTAGGTGTGGGTTAGAGTGTTTGGGGGATAAAGTGTAGGTGTGGTTAGAGTGTTTGGGGGGATAGAGTTTAGGTGTGGGTTAGAGTGTTTGGGGGGATAGAGTTTAGGTGTGGGTTAGAGTGTTTGGGGGATAAAGTGTAGGTGTGGGTTAGAGTGTTTGGGGGGATAGAGTTTAGGTGTGGGTTAGAGTGTTTGGTGGATAGAGTGTAGGTGTGGGTTAGAGTGTTTGGGGGGATAAAGTGTAGGTGTGGGTTAAAGTGTTTGGGGGATAGAGTGTAGGTGTGGGTTAGAGTGTTTGGGGGATAGAGTTTAGGTGTGGGTTAGAGTGTTTAGAGGGATAGAGTTTAGGTGTGGGTTAGAGTGTTTGGGGGATAGATTGTAGGTCTGGGTTAGAGTGTTTGGGGGATAGAGTGTAGGTGTGGGTTAGAGTGTTTAGAGGGATAGAGTTTAGGTGTGGGTTAGAGTGTTTGGGGGGATAGAGTGTAGGTCTGGGTTAGAGTGTTTGGAGGGATAGAGTTTAGGTGTGGGTTAGAATGTTCTGGGGCATAGAGTTTAGGTGTGGGTTAGAGTGTTTGGGGGGACAGAGTTTAGGTGTGGGTTAGAATGTTCTGGGGCATAGAGTTTAGGTGTGGGTTAGAGTGTTTGGGGGCATAGAGTGTAGGTGTGGGTTAGAGTGTTTGGGGGATAGAGTGTAGGTGTGGGTTAGAGTGTTGGGGGATAGAGTGTAGGTGTGGGTTAGAGTGTTTAGAGGGATAGAGTTTAGGTGTGGGTTAGAGTGTTTGGGGGGATAGAGTGTAGGTGTGGGTTAGAATGTTGGGGGATAGAGTGTAGGTGTGGGTTAGAGTGTTGGGGGGATAGAGTGTAGGTCTGGGTTAGAGTGTTTGGGGGGATAGAGTGTAGGTCTGGGTTAGAGTGTTTGGGGGGATAGAGTGTAGGTCTGGGTTAAAGTGTTTGGGGGATAGAGTGTAGGTGTGGGTTAGAGTGTTTGGGGGATAGAGTTTAGGTGTGGGTTAGAGTGTTTAGAGGGATAGAGTTTAGGTGTGGGTTAGAGTGTTTGGGGGATAGATTGTAGGTCTGGGTTAGAGTGTTTGGGGGATAGAGTGTAGGTGTGGGTTAGAGTGTTTAGAGGGATAGAGTTTAGGTGTGGGTTAGAGTGTTTGGGGGGATAGAGTTTAGGTGTGGGTTAGAATTTTCTGGGGCATAGAGTTTAGGTGTGGGTTAGAGTGTTTGGGGGGATAGAGTTTAGGTGTGGGTTAGAGTGTTTGGGGGCATAGAGTGTAGGTGTGGGTTAGAGTGTTTGGGGGATAGAGTGTAGGTGTGGGTTAGAATGTTTGGGGGGATAGAGTTTAGGTGTGGGTTAGAGTGTTTGGGGGATGGAGTGTAGGTGGGGGTAGAATGTGAGTGTTTGGGAGTTTGGCCTTCTGGGTTTGTCAACAATAAGTATATGTGTTGGTTACAGTTGTGAGTGTACACACCACACAATATTTTGAAAATACATGTCTGAGTCTGTCTATCTCTGTGTATTAAAATCAATCTCTTGCGTTCTGACTCTTTCTGACCCTTTCAACCCTACCTCCTAATATGACACTCAGAGAATGCAGTGTCAGTAGAGAGGGAGAGAGAGAGAGAGAGAGATGCTTTTGTGCTCTCTTTAACTATTTAATGCTCATTTACTCAGCACCACTCCGCTCAGAACCTACAGAGCAGCGGCTAAATGGCTGTTGGAATGTGTTTGGCAAATGTTGTAGATGTTCCCATTATGTCCAATATTGAAAATGGTTGAAACATTTACTGTTAAGTGTGACAGTGTTGTGGTGTATGTGTTCATAACATGGACAGTGCTGAGTGTGTGTTTAAAGTTATGATGTGTATGTTTGTGTATGTATTTAGTGTGCTGTGTTTCAGATATTCTCATGTTTGTGTTAATTGGCGTAATGTGTGTAATTCAGACATAGTCAGCACAGTATGATTTTGGTTCCCATGGACACGCCTGGTGTAAGGAAGATCCGACCGCTAACTGTGTTTGGACAAGACGGTGAGCTCCTCCAGGTTGGCAGAAAAACCAGCCATTGTTTACATGAATCTCTCAAATTGCCCAAGGTTTTTCTTCTCTCTTTTCTGTAGTTTTGGCAGGTTGCTGGGTTGTTTTATGTTTCTGTTAATACAACACCTGTGTGTGTGTGTGTGTGTGTGTGTGTGTGTGTGAGAAAGATCAGCAATCTGACAGGCAGTAATATATTTAAATGTTTCTAAAAAATGTATTCACTCTCACATTTCATTTTACTGCCACCACAGCAGGTTCTCTAGAGCTCTGTTTTCACTAAGTGTGAGACGATTATCGCTCTTCTCTTTCATCTCCGTAGATGCCAGCCATGGTGGCCATTTTGAGATCCATTTTGACAATGTGCGTGTTCCAACCTCCCACATTCTTCTGGGTGAGATAGCAAGTTGCTGAAATCCGTATGTATACGTGTGTTTTTGTGTACCAGGATTTTATGTATTGATAACAAAATGGAAAATCCTTTCAGAGAAGCATTTTACTCTACATTAAAGTATGTTTCACGCAAATGAAGTGAATCGTTCTAGGATCTCGGGACCTTGCAGTTCTCGGGACATTGCTGTAAGCAGGGTTTGTAATGCTTGGCCCGTTGTTGGCAGGGGAGGGCCGAGGCTTCGAGATAGCGCAGGGGCGTCTGGGCCCAGGCAGACTGCACCACTGCATGCGGGCCGTGGGCGTGGCAGAGAGGGCCCTGGAGCTCCTGTGCCAAAGGGCAGCCAGCCGCTGCGCCTTCAGGAAGATGCTGTATCAACACGTAAATGCCTGTTAAAGCTCATCCTTATTTGTGTGGTAACATCACAGCTATGGAACATTCTATGCTTTTGACCAAAGTGGCCTGTTTTAGCCACATTCTTTTTTACTAAAGTAAAACACACCCCTCACAATGAAAATGACATTAGCCAGCCACAGCACAAGCATTAGGCAGCCACAGCACGAGAAATTAGCCAGCCACAGCAACAGCATAGGCCAATCTCAACAGCTGGGGTCAAACGCATGACCTGTCAAGTTGTAGCCAAAAATTCTAAGTAGGGAGTTGCCATCCAGTCTCCCATACACCCACATGCTTTCTCCACTTGTGTGCTTTGGCTCCGTGTAGTGTGCGTTCCAGTGTGCCTCCTTCATTTAGAAAAACCAAGACCGAATGAATTTTAAAAATGAAAAAATGACAAACGTTTACCCTTTAATGGTCATAACCTGCTTTCCTAATGGATTGTGTAGTCATAACGCTGCCTACTGCACAGTGTGAGACTGTGCAGTGTACAGGCCTGGCCCAGTGCTCATCTGGGCCAGTGTAATTGAAGGAAGCTGAGCTGAAACAGTAAGATTACTGAGAGCTATTTTTTCTTTTCAGCCTAGCAGCTCATCTCTGAAGATATAGCTTATAAACACTGCCCAGACTTTGTAGGAGCTCAGGGTGATTAGAAAAGGAAAGGGGATTGTTGTTTTTGCTTTAATACACAAACACATACACACACACGCACGCACATACACAGACGAGCTAGCTGCGTTTGAGCACACTGACTCCATTTTGAGGTCATAGCAGAGCTAACATAAAGCTTTCCTGGTATTTTACATTCTGCTCAGAAGTGATTGCAGCTGCAAAGCTGATCATTTGAAGTTGGGTTTGTATTGTCTGTTTGATAAGTAGATAAATTGTCAATATTTTAAAAAATAATTACCGTTTTCTCTAAGATAAGAGTATTGCTGACACCTAGAGTTAAAAGTTAAAACTGCTGCTGCTGTTGTGTGACGACTGCATAAAATAAATTAGAAAATATATATGGGCACTGGGATTTAAATATCTACTTTGCTTGAATGTTTGTGTATTGGTATTGTTTTTTTTTTTTCCAAAGTAATTGTTGGTTATTATTTTTATTTGGATTGCAGGAGGTTGTGTCTCATTGGATAGCAGAGTGTCGCCTCGCTATTGAACAGACCCGCCTGCTGGCTCTCCACGCTGCTTACACACTCGACACTCATGGTAACAAGGCGGCTAGGAAACAGGTAACACATGCCAGGATTAACACGCACACATGCAAAGCCTTCGATGTGAGGGTCACATCTGGATAATTAAACTGGTATGGGGATGATGAGGAGCTGTTGGGAGGACGTACGGGGAGTGAATATATTCATTGTCCTCCTATAGCCCATGTTCTCTTCCTCGCAAACTCACACGTGCACCTCTCATTCCTTCCTGTGTTCCATTATCGCTCTGGCAGGGGGGCATTGGCCCAAAGTGCTGCTTCCCGGGAGCAATGATTGTTTGTCCATGTTTCCTGCTGGCTGTAGTCACAGCAGCGCAGTATCCAACTTGCACAGGAGACGGCGTGCAGATCCTATTAGTGCCGCGGTGCCGGTGCCGCAGTCGTCAGCCTCTACACCTTAGTAGCAGTTCTCAGCAAAGCCCTCCTGCTGATTCATAGAAAAGCCACACACCTCTAACATACCTCCCTGTTGGGAGGTAATAAAAGTATACACACACACACACACACTCTCTCTTTCTCGTACACACTCTTGCGCACCCTGGAAGAATGTTGTAGAGTCGAGGCATGTCAAGTCTGCCAGCCCAGAAAAGGCTGCATCCATCTGATTGGTCGAACAGGAGTAACACTAACTGTTGTCTGTGTGTCCCTCTCACTCCATCTCATATAGATTGCAATGATAAAGGTGGCAGCTGGTAGGATGGCATGTAAAGTGGTGGACTGCGCTATCCAGGTTCATGGGGGTGCTGGAGTGTCTGAGGACTTCCCCCTTGCCCAGATGTGAGTAGAACAGTCTAAACATGTTTCATTACACAGGACTTTATTTTGTAGGTATATGTTATATTATTTTATGTATATGTGTATGTTTATATATTCACTAGGCCAGTTCTGATCTCACACCAGCACTGCAGGCTAACTCTGTAAAACTGTGAAAAGTAAGGGACAGCAATTGGTTAGGGATTCTTTGTCATTGTATACAGTCTGTATAGATGATAGCATCCAATTGTAAATGACGTTATAGTTAACATTGTGCTATTTAAATAGCATTTCACCATTCAGTTTTAACTTGTGTGCCTGCATGTGCACGCACACAAAAAATGAATTATGTTTGCATGTCTTCAAGTACATGTGATCAGGCATGCGTATAGCGCAGTGTGCGCGGGTGTAAGCAGGAGGAGATAAAGAGGTATGCGCTTGTGTCCAGGTATGCGTACGTGCGGACACTGCGATTAGCTGATGGCCCCGACGAGGTTCACCTGTCCTCCATCGCCCGACTGGAGCTCACGGATCAGCTCAGACGAACGGCTGCTAAACTGTAAACAAACCCTCTCTGAGCTCTAAATGTCATTACTTAGTTAAAATAAATATTACATTTAATTCATCAGTTTTACATAAACAGCATATAACTGAAGACACTAAATCAGCCTCTAATGGAGTACTGACTCCACCAATATAAAGATTACCGTAGGCTATTTAATATCAGGCATCAGATTTCGCATCATTCACTTTGTTATAGCAGTGTGACATGAAATTTTGTAATAAACTCAACTAAATTCTTCCTGAAATTGCTTCAAAATGTGTTTTCTTCGTGTAGCAGTAAAATGCAATATGACAACACATTTCCTTTGATATGTTGCTGTTTGAAAATATTATTGCCTGTCAGATTGCTGATGAAACTTTCTCACACATGTGCGTACACACACACAGACACACACGCATGCAAACACACACACAAACATGATTAACTTTGGCACATTGCACTGTAATGGTATCAGTATGATGTTTCTCTTCCACTTGAGCCCTAGACTGCTGCTGAGAGCATCAGCCTCGCTTATGTACATCAGCATAAAGTTTATTACATCAAATCAGACTTTGACGGGTTGCAGACTGAGCTCTTCAGCAGATGTTTATGTGGGGAGCTTCACTAGCGAATGAGTAAGCAGGGTAGATATTTATCTGTTTTGTTGAATAGAAATAGGCTAAAGCCATTTACTGAAAGGATTTATGTGGCCATACTTACACACACACACACATACACACTGTGGTTAAGAGCTGATTGGAGCCATGTGTAGTTGGAGATCCATTTAAGGTCTGAGTGTTCTTACCCAATTTGTCATTTGTGAGCTTGCTGCGGTTAACTGCTCAGTATGGTGTTCTCTCTCTCTCCCACTCCCCACTCTTTATTAAATCAAGTCTAATAGGACACGATAATTGTAAAAGAAAAAATAACTTTAATACAAAAAAAATCATTAACATGGTTCACCATTTAAAGCTTTTATATAATTAGTTTCACATCAGCAGTAAGTGGCCTTAAAATTATCCATATGAGTAAAGAAAGCTTATTTAACCAGAAACACAGCATGCTAAAACACTGTGTGTAGATCTGTTTCACTTATTATATTTAAAATAAACTTGACTTCTTTTAAAAGAGTAATATTGTCATAAACGACTATAGATTATTTTAAGCCTGGAATGCTGTTGGTAGATCCTACTTTCTTATACTCTATATATGAGTAATGCTTATTTGGAGCAGATTTGCTGATCTACAAATTGCTCTACTATAAAAGCCCGATACATTTAATGCTAATGTGTAGGTCAGTTTGTCTGCATTATCTGTGGATTAGGTAAATGTACACATTAAAGAGTAATCATATGTTTAGTTTCTTTTCAGTGTCCTGCCATTATGAGTGATGATACAGGTTAGCCTTGTTTTGTGTGTGAATGTTTGAGGGTGTTTCCTTGTCGTTTACCATCTAATTAATGCGGTTGATCATGATTTTTAAAGGACATCCACATGTGCCTTTAGCATTATAGTGCATTTTGCCCGGAACAAAGAGCCAGTTTGAAATTTGAAGAGCTAGTGATGACATCCATGGGTACAATGAAGATTAGGAAGAAATGGATCTCAATTCATGCCTGCATCACGCTGTTTTCTAATTACTACCAAATACAAAACACCCACATGGTGCACCGGGAATGTCAGCCTCTGTGGAAAGGATTCCGAATGAATGGAGTTGGCATATGTATCCCAGAGGAGCTCATCATACAGTGAGCCTGCAATGGCCTGTGGCTGGTTTCGACTCGCTCTGTGTGCGTCCTGTCTCACGAGCAGATGACTGCCTCCGTGCCCTTCTTCTTCCTGGTCACACTTCTTCTGTTCCTCTGCTTCACTGCCTGCAACAAATGCAGACTTAGTAGATGTGGCAATAGAAGGTCATTCTTATCTAAATACTATTTAGTGGATGCTGTATTTGCATTTTTTACAATGAGCAATATTGGCGGTAGGGAGGTGTGTAAGAGGGTGTAAGAGGGTGTGTAAGAGGGTGTATACAGTTATTGTTAGTTGTTTGGTTTGTTTTTTTCTTTATTTTGTTGTATCATGTATTTATATTTTTGTCTTATGGTTATGGTAACTTTCTGAATTAAGCTTCTGGATAAAGTCTACAACTATGATACGTTGTTTGTGTGGTTGTATGGGCATACGTTTACCCTTAGGATTATGCAGCTTTAGGTGCACCAACATTTAGGCCAATGATTGCTCTTGGTAAGCATAGTAATATGTGTGGTGACTCATCCCAGAACCTCTCATACCTGTAATGGAGAGACGTGTGCAGTGCCAGCATCTCTAGAGTGCATCCTCGGTTGCACTACCTGTAAGAGAAATCCCAGAGATCCTCAGCCTGCGAGCACCAGTCTTCCTCACACTGGCACTTTCATGAGTCATACTAATGCTTGCCAAAAGCATTTTAGAATATGAAAAGTCAGTTTGAACAGTGAGCCATCTCATGTTGTATACTCAACAATCAAGGCACGTATTAAAAACGCTGTGTTCAAATGAACCCTTCCCATTCCAAAACGCATTTTGCAGGCATTACTCTTTGCAGGCTTTGCGATTGCCAGTGTCAGGCAGAACAAGCTCGTGTATTAGGAAAGACAAAAGACAAGTCATGTCTCCAAGTTTGGTAGTTATTATAGTAGTGATAGTGATAACAGTATTTGACAGTATTTCACCTCTGTGGATAAGATGGGCATTAATGGTTCATTTCCTCCCAGTAAAAAGGTGACACACAGGGTCACAACTGGGGTTACTGCCATGGATACTCACCTGAAGAGGGGTCGCGGGGTTGTGACTGAGCAGGGAGTAGGTGCCAAAGCGTGATTTGCGAGGTGCTTGTTTCTTCTTGTTGCTGTTCAGATGACGCCTCGACCTGTCGGCCTGAAACAGTACAGCACAGTAGAAATTACATTCAGCTGAAAATATGAATATCTTACTGCCTTAAAAAAAAAAAAAAATCTCTCTCACACACACCTGAATAAGAGTGTTTGGGAAGCCCTTGGCTGAGAAGACCCCTGGCTGGTTGGTTTGGCTGAGATGAGCTCTCTCTCTTTCTGGCTCAGTGTGTCTCCGGACCCTCAACTGAAATTAATACAAATGCATTTAAAAATCGAAAAAACTGCATTCCTTATTTCCTTTTCATTTTTTAATTTTCTTCTGCAGCTCTCTGATGCTGCTTCGCAGTGCCACTGACGCTCTACCGGTGAAGCTGTAATAGTGAAGCTTTACTGGTCTATAGGAATTACAATCCTGCAACAGGAAATTACGGACATGAATTAACATGGAAGAGATTTCATCGGATATTAGTCACAAGCTGAATTTCCTTTCAGTGTTTTACCAATACAGCTGCTTCACTTAACACTGTTTTTGCTCAAGAGCACTGCATTTATTGGTTTTCAAGGTTTTAAAATTTCATGCTACAGTACTTTCTGACGTAGCACAGCAAAATCAACCGAACAGCAACCAAAGATGCAATTTCTCATGAGTAGCTTTAAATGTATTTCTATTTAATATTTGAATTTTTTCTCAAAGGGGTTTATTAAATGTGCTGCTGTACTTTGAAGCCAACTATAAACTATATAAGAGAGTTGAAATAATTGAAGATAAAAGGAAATGCTGGTCATTCTTTTTCTCTCTCTCCCTCTTCCCCTTTCTCAGTTATAAATTAAACCTCAAACCAGTACGTGCAGTCGTAACCAACAGTGCCATTTCCTTTAACAAGCCAAATGGTAGAATCCAAATCCATGTACAAGGCACTGTGGTTCTGAAGATGGGGAAAATCACAGGTTTTTTTTTTCTTTCATATTACCAAATTTCCTCTGTTAAAGAATTGCACGTTCAACACTCCCTTTTTTTTTTAACTTTATCTCACCTGTTTTCTGTTTTTAAAATTATTTAAGATTATAAGTTCATTTCTACTGTGAATTCTCTGAAAAGGTTTCATCCCTATGTATTATGGATATTTATGGATTGAGTGCATTTTCAGAAGTCACATGCACACAATCCCCTTACGTAATTTATTTATAACAGATAAGCAGATTATTTTCAAAGAAAAAGATTATTTATATGTAAAGGAAAAGAACCCAGTATTGTGCCTTGCATTACCAATGTCATCACATACAGAGGAGAGAATGATGTTTCTGGTGCAGATGTTCATATTTGTCACAATGTTTACTGTATTCGAATCTGTTCTCTCACTACTAAGAAAATCCCTGAAAAAACTTACAAGATTCATGTGAAACCTTCCCTTGGGATCTAATACTGTGTTGCATGGTCCCAGGCTAATGTCTTTGCCTTCCATAACTTCACAAAGGATTTGGCCATCGGGTTCTACATTCAGCTATAATGCAACCTTCTTTAATTAGAAATCCAGAGAAGCAAAGAAGTAAAGTAACAGTTTTTGAACTGAGAGAGTTATTTTGATCAACCTTTAGGCACCTCAGTGCCACGATGACTCTCATCTATC